>NW_027510036.1:0-49843 GCF_051311805.1 Agelaius phoeniceus | reverse complement strand
TGGAGGCCATTTTCCATGGGGAAAACGAAGTCATTGGCCCAGGCTCTGGGTGTCAGATGACTGGTGGCATCTGGGGCTCTAAGGACTTGCAGGGTCCTAGTTGCTGGCAGCTTTCGTTCTGGAAGGATCCAGCAGAGTTTGTAGATTCCTGGCTTGGCACTGCCCTGCCTGCCAGGCCAAGTGGCCACAAATGAAGGCCATTTTCCATGGGAAAAACGAAGTCCTTTCCCCAGGGTCTCAGGAATATGTTCAAGGTGGCGTTTGAGGCTCTAAGTACTTCCAGGGCCCTAGTTGCTGGCAGCTTTTCTTTTGGAAAAATCCAGCAACGATTGCATCATTCTAGCTAGGCTCCCACTTTCTGCCAGGGTGAGTGGCTGCCAAGGGAGGCCATTTGCCATGGGAAAAAGAAGTCCTTTCCCAGGGTCTGGGTGTCAGATGAAAGGTGGCCTTTGGGGTTCTGAGGACTTGTAGGGTAGTACTTACTGGCTAGAGTAGAGGAAATGGATTCTATTTGAATATCTGTCTAGAGGCTTTGCCCCACAGGTCCTGGTTGTCCTTGATGGGCTGCAGCTGTGAGCATTGAAGAGAACTGGGATAAAAGGGGGCGGCGTAGCCATTCAGGGAGAGCCTTGAAGGAGCCCTGAACTGGGAAAGAACAGCATGCAGAAGAAAGCGTCTGTGCTGTGAAGATCTGCAGCCATAAGAACACACCGAGGAGGTATGGACTTTAGCAATCTGAGAACAGCATGATGGGACTCTAGAGAAATAGAACAACAACAAGTGGTAGCTTTAGATTTGGAGCAATCCAGCAAAGCTTGCAAATTTCTTGCTGGGCACCACCCTCTTGGTCAGGGCGAGTGGCCAGAAATGGAGGCCATTTTCCATGGGGAAAACGAAGTCATTGGCCCAGGCTCTGGGTGTCAGATGACTGGTGGCATCTGGGGCTCTAAGGACTTGCAGGGTCCTAGTTGCTGGCAGCTTTCGTTCTGGAAGGATCCAGCAGAGTTTGTAGATTCCTGGCTTGGCACTGCCCTGCCTGCCAGGCCAAGTGGCCACAAATGAAGGCCATTTTCCATGGGAAAAACGAAGTCCTTTCCCCAGGGTCTCAGTAATATGTTCAAGGTGGCGTTTGAGGCTCTAAGTACTTCCAGGGCCCTAGTTGCTGGCAGCTTTTCTTTTGGAAAAATCCAGCAACGATTGCATCATTCTAGCTAGGCTCCCACTTTCTGCCAGGGTGAGTGGCTGCCAAGGGAGGCCATTTGCCATGGGAAAAAGAAGTCCTTTCCCCAGGGTCTGGGTGTCAGATGAAAGGTGGCCTTTGGGGTTCTGAGGACTTGTAGGGTAGTACTTACTGGCTAGAGTAGAGGAAATGGATTCTATTTGAATATCTGTCTAGAGGCTTTGCCCACAGGTCCTGGTTGTCCTTGATGGGCTGCAGCTGTGAGCATTGAAGAGAACTGGGATAAAAGGGGGCGGCTTAGCCATTCAGGGAGAGCCTTGAAGGAGCCCTGAACTGGGAAAGAACAGCATGCAGAAGAAAGCGTCTGTGCTGTGAAGATCTGCAGCCATAAGAACACACCGAGGAGGTATGGACTTTAGCAATCTGAGAACAGCATTATGGGACTCTAGAGAAATAGAAGAACAACAAGTGGCAGCTTTCGATTTGGAGCAATCCAGCAAAGCTTGCAAATTTCTTGCTGGGCACCACCCTCTTGGTCAGGGCGAGTGGCCAGAAATGGAGGCCATTTTCCATGGGGAAAACGAAGTCATTGGCCCAGGCTCTGGGTGTCAGATGACTGGTGGCATCTGGGGCTCTAAGGACTTGCAGGGTCCTAGTTGCTGGCAGCTTTCGTTCTGGAAGGATCCAGCACAGTTTGTAGATTCCTGGCTTGGCACTGCCCTGCCTGCCAGGCAGAGTGGCCAGAAATGAAGGCCATTTTCCATGGGAAAAACGAAGTCCTTTCCCCAGGGTCTCAGGAATATGTTCAAGGTGGCGTTTGAGGCTCTAAGTACTTCCAGGGCCCTAGTTGCTGCCAGCTTTTCTTTTGGAAAAATCCAGCAACGATTGCATCATTCTAGCTAGGCTCCCACTTTCTGCCAGGGTGAGTGGCTGCCAAGGGAGGCCATTTGCCATGGGAAAAAGAAGTCCTTTCCCCAGGGTCTGGGTGTCAGATGAAAGGTGGCCTTTGGGGTTCTGAGGACTTGTAGGGTAGTACTTACTGGCTAGAGTAGAGGAAATGGATTCTATTTGAATATCTGTCTAGAGGCTTTGCCCCACAGGTCCTGGTTGTCCTTGATGGGCTGCAGCTGTGAGCATTGAAGAGAACTGGGATAAAAGGGGGCGGCGTAGCCATTCAGGGAGAGCCTTGAAGGAGCCCTGAACTGGGAAAGAACAGCATGCAGAAGAAAGCGTCTGTGCTGTGAAGATCTGCAGCCATAAGAACACACCGAGGAGGTATGGACTTTAGCAATCTGAGAACAGCATGATGGGACTCTAGAGAAATAGAACAACAACAAGTGGTAGCTTTAGATTTGGAGCAATCCAGCAAAGCTTGCAAATTTCTTGCTGGGCACCACCCTCTTGGTCAGGGCGAGTGGCCAGAAATGGAGGCCATTTTCCATGGGGAAAACGAAGTCATTGGCCCAGGCTCTGGGTGTCAGATGACTGGTGGCATCTGGGGCTCTAAGGACTTGCAGGGTCCTAGTTGCTGGCAGCTTTCGTTCTGGAAGGATCCAGCAGAGTTTGTAGATTCCTGGCTTGGCACTGCCCTGCCTGCCAGGCCAAGTGGCCACAAATGAAGGCCATTTTCCATGGGAAAAACGAAGTCCTTTCCCAGGGTCTCAGTAATATGTTCAAGGTGGCGTTTGAGGCTCTAAGTACTTCCAGGGCCCTAGTTGCTGGCAGCTTTTCTTTTGGAAAAATCCAGCAACGATTGCATCATTCTAGCTAGGCTCCCACTTTCTGCCAGGGTGAGTGGCTGCCAAGGGAGGCCATTTGCCATGGGAAAAAGAAGTCCTTTCCCCAGGGTCTGGGTGTCAGATGAAAGGTGGCCTTTGGGGTTCTGAGGACTTGTAGGGTAGTACTTACTGGCTAGAGTAGAGGAAATGGATTCTATTTGAATATCTGTCCCACAGGTCCTGGTTGTCCTTGATGGGCTGCAGCTGTGAGCATTGAAGAGAACTGGGATAAAAGGGGGCGGCGTAGCCATTCAGGGAGAGCCTTGAAGGAGCCCTGAACTGGGAAAGAACAGCATGCAGAAGAAAGCGTCTGTGCTGTGAAGATCTGCAGCCATAAGAACACACCGAGGAGGTATGGACTTTAGCAATCTGAGAACAGCATGATGGGACTCTAGAGAAATAGAACAACAACAAGTGGTAGCTTTAGATTTGGAGCAATCCAGCAAAGCTTGCAAATTTCTTGCTGGGCACCACCCTCTTGGTCAGGGCGAGTGGCCAGAAATGGAGGCCATTTTCCATGGGGAAAACGAAGTCATTGGCCCAGGCTCTGGGTGTCAGATGACTGGTGGCATCTGGGGCTCTAAGGACTTGCAGGGTCCTAGTTGCTGGCAGCTTTCGTTCTGGAAGGATCCAGCACAGTTTGTAGATTCCTGGCTTGGCACTGCCCTGCCTGCCAGGCCAAGTGGCCACAAATGAAGGCCATTTCCCATGGGAAAAACGAAGTCCTTTCCCCAGGGTCTCAGGAATATGTTCAAGGTGGCGTTTGAGGCTCTAAGTACTTCCAGGGCCCTAGTTGCTGCCAGCTTTTCTTTTGGAAAAATCCAGCAACGATTGCATCATTCTAGCTAGGCTCCCACTTTCTGCCAGGGTGAGTGGCTGCCAAGGGAGGCCATTTGCCATGGGAAAAAGAAGTCCTTTCCCCAGGGTCTGGGTGTCAGATGAAAGGTGGCCTTTGGGGTTCTGAGGACTTGTAGGGTAGTACTTACTGGCTAGAGTAGAGGAAATGGATTCTATTTGAATATCTGTCTAGAGGCTTTGCCCCACAGGTCCTGGTTGTCCTTGATGGGCTGCAGCTGTGAGCATTGAAGAGAACTGGGATAAAAGGGGGCGGCGTAGCCATTCAGGGAGAGCCTTGAAGGAGCCCTGAACTGGGAAAGAACAGCATGCAGAAGAAAGCGTCTGTGCTGTGAAGATCTGCAGCCATAAGAACACACCGAGGAGGTATGGACTTTAGCAATCTGAGAACAGCATGATGGGACTCTAGAGAAATAGAACAACAACAAGTGGTAGCTTTCGATTTGGAGCAATCCAGCAAAGCTTGCAAATTTCTTGCTGGGCACCACCCTCTTGGTCAGGGCGAGTGGCCAGAAATGGAGGCCATTTTCCATGGGGAAAACGAAGTCATTGGCCCAGGCTCTGGGTGTCAGATGACTGGTGGCATCTGGGGCTCTAAGGACTTGCAGGGTCCTAGTTGCTGGCAGCTTTCGTTCTGGAAGGATCCAGCAGAGTTTGTAGATTCCTGGCTTGGCACTGCCCTGCCTGCCAGGCAGAGTGGCCACAAATGAAGGCCATTTTCCATGGGAAAAACGAAGTCCTTTCCCCAGGGTCTCAGTAATATGTTCAAGGTGGCGTTTGAGGCTCTAAGTACTTCCAGGGCCCTAGTTGCTGGCAGCTTTTCTTTTGGAAAAATCCAGCAACGATTGCATCATTCTAGCTAGGCTCCCACTTTCTGCCAGGGTGAGTGGCTGCCAAGGGAGGCCATTTGCCATGGGAAAAAGAAGTCCTTTCCCCAGGGTCTGGGTGTCAGATGAAAGGTGGCCTTTGGGGTTCTGAGGACTTGTAGGGTAGTACTTACTGGCTAGAGTAGAGGAAATGGATTCTATTTGAATATCTGTCTAGAGGCTTTGCCCCACAGGTCCTGGTTGTCCTTGATGGGCTGCAGCTGTGAGCATTGAAGAGAACTGGGATAAAAGGGGGCGGCTTAGCCATTCAGGGAGAGCCTTGAAGGAGCCCTGAACTGGGAAAGAACAGCATGCAGAAGAAAGCGTCTGTGCTGTGAAGATCTGCAGCCATAAGAACACACCGAGGAGGTATGGACTTTAGCAATCTGAGAACAGCATGATGGGACTCTAGAGAAATAGAAGAACAACAAGTGGCAGGTTTCGATTTGGAGCAATCCAGCAAAGCTTGCAAATTTCTTGCTGGGCACCACCCTCTTGGTCAGGGCGAGTGGCCAGAAATGGAGGCCATTTTCCATGGGGAAAACGAAGTCATTGGCCCAGGCTCTGGGTGTCAGATGACTGGTGGCATCTGGGGCTGTAAGGACTTGCAGGGTCCTAGTTGCTGGCAGCTTTCGTTCTGGAAGGATCCAGCACAGTTTGTAGATTCCTGGCTTGGCACTGCCCTGCCTGCCAGGCAGAGTGGCCAGAAATGAAGGCCATTTTCCATGGGAAAAACGAAGTCCTTTCCCCAGGGTCTCAGGAATATGTTCAAGGTGGCGTTTGAGGCTCTAAGTACTTCCAGGGCCCTAGTTGCTGCCAGCTTTTCTTTTGGAAAAATCCAGCAACGATTGCATCATTCTAGCTAGGCTCCCACTTTCTGCCAGGGTGAGTGGCTGCCAAGGGAGGCCATTTGCCATGGGAAAAAGAAGTCCTTTCCCCAGGGTCTGGGTGTCAGATGAAAGGTGGCCTTTGGGGTTCTGAGGACTTGTAGGGTAGTACTTACTGGCTAGAGTAGAGGAAATGGATTCTATTTGAATATCTGTCCCACAGGTCCTGGTTGTCCTTGATGGGCTGCAGCTGTGAGCATTGAAGAGAACTGGGATAAAAGGGGGCGGCGTAGCCATTCAGGGAGAGCCTTGAAGGAGCCCTGAACTGGGAAAGAACAGCATGCAGAAGAAAGCGTCTGTGCTGTGAAGATCTGCAGCCATAAGAACACACCGAGGAGGTATGGACTTTAGCAATCTGAGAACAGCATGATGGGACTCTAGAGAAATAGAACAACAACAAGTGGTAGCTTTAGATTTGGAGCAATCCAGCAAAGCTTGCAAATTTCTTGCTGGGCACCACCCTCTTGGTCAGGGCGAGTGGCCAGAAATGGAGGCCATTTTCCATGGGGAAAACGAAGTCATTGGCCCAGGCTCTGGGTGTCAGATGACTGGTGGCATCTGGGGCTGTAAGGACTTGCAGGGTCCTAGTTGCTGGCAGCTTTCGTTCTGGAAGGATCCAGCAGAGTTTGTAGATTCCTGGCTTGGCACTGCCCTGCCTGCCAGGCAGAGTGGCCACAAATGAAGGCCATTTTCCATGGGAAAAACGAAGTCCTTTCCCCAGGGTCTCAGGAATATGTTCAAGGTGGCGTTTGAGGCTCTAAGTACTTCCAGGGCCCTAGTTGCTGCCAGCTTTTCTTTTGGAAAAATCCAGCAACGATTGCATCATTCTAGCTAGGCTCCCACTTTCTGCCAGGGTGAGTGGCTGCCAAGGGAGGCCATTTGCCATGGGAAAAAGAAGTCCTTTCCCCAGGGTCTGGGTGTCAGATGAAAGGTGGCCTTTGGGTTCTGAGGACTTGTAGGGTAGTACTTACTGGCTAGAGTAGAGGAAATGGATTCTATTTGAATATCTGTCCCACAGGTCCTGGTTGTCCTTGATGGGCTGCAGCTGTGAGCATTGAAGAGAACTGGGATAAAAGGGGGCGGCGTAGCCATTCAGGGAGAGCCTTGAAGGAGCCCTGAACTGGGAAAGAACAGCATGCAGAAGAAAGCGTCTGTGCTGTGAAGATCTGCAGCCATAAGAACACACCGAGGAGGTATGGACTTTAGCAATCTGAGAACAGCATGATGGGACTCTAGAGAAATAGAACAACAAGTGGTAGCTTTAGATTTGGAGCAATCCAGCAAAGCTTGCAAATTTCTTGCTGGGCACCACCCTCTTGGTCAGGGCGAGTGGCCAGAAATGGAGGCCATTTTCCATGGGGAAAACGAAGTCATTGGCCCAGGCTCTGGGTGTCAGATGACTGGTGGCATCTGGGGCTCTAAGGACTTGCAGGGTCCTAGTTGCTGGCAGCTTTCGTTCTGGAAGGATCCAGCAGAGTTTGTAGATTCCTGGCTTGGCACTGCCCTGCCTGCCAGGCAGAGTGGCCACAAATGAAGGCCATTTTCCATGGGAAAAACGAAGTCCTTTCCCCAGGGTCTCAGGAATATGTTCAAGGTGGCGTTTGAGGCTCTAAGTACTTCCAGGGCCCTAGTTGCTGCCAGCTTTTCTTTTGGAAAAATCCAGCAACGATTGCATCATTCTAGCTAGGCTCCCACTTTCTGCCAGGGTGAGTGGCTGCCAAGGGAGGCCATTTGCCATGGGAAAAAGAAGTCCTTTCCCCAGGGTCTGGGTGTCAGATGAAAGGTGGCCTTTGGGGTTCTGAGGACTTGTAGGGTAGTACTTACTGGCTAGAGTAGAGGAAATGGATTCTATTTGAATATCTGTCCCACAGGTCCTGGTTGTCCTTGATGGGCTGCAGCTGTGAGCATTGAAGAGAACTGGGATAAAAGGGGGCGGCGTAGCCATTCAGGGAGAGCCTTGAAGGAGCCCTGAACTGGGAAAGAACAGCATGCAGAAGAAAGCGTCTGTGCTGTGAAGATCTGCAGCCATAAGAACACACCGAGGAGGTATGGACTTTAGCAATCTGAGAACAGCATGATGGGACTCTAGAGAAATAGAACAACAACAAGTGGTAGCTTTAGATTTGGAGCAATCCAGCAAAGCTTGCAAATTTCTTGCTGGGCACCACCCTCTTGGTCAGGGCGAGTGGCCAGAAATGGAGGCCATTTTCCATGGGGAAAACGAAGTCATTGGCCCAGGCTCTGGGTGTCAGATGACTGGTGGCATCTGGGGCTCTAAGGACTTGCAGGGTCCTAGTTGCTGGCAGCTTTCGTTCTGGAAGGATCCAGCAGAGTTTGTAGATTCCTGGCTTGGCACTGCCCTGCCTGCCAGGCCAAGTGGCCACAAATGAAGGCCATTTTCCATGGGAAAAACGAAGTCCTTTCCCCAGGGTCTCAGTAATATGTTCAAGGTGGCGTTTGAGGCTCTAAGTACTTCCAGGGCCCTAGTTGCTGCCAGCTTTTCTTTTGGAAAAATCCAGCAACGATTGCATCATTCTAGCTAGGCTCCCACTTTCTGCCAGGGTGAGTGGCTGCCAAGGGAGGCCATTTGCCATGGGAAAAAGAAGTCCTTTCCCCAGGGTCTGGGTGTCAGATGAAAGGTGGCCTTTGGGGTTCTGAGGACTTGTAGGGTAGTACTTACTGGCTAGAGTAGAGGAAATGGATTCTATTTGAATATCTGTCTAGAGGCTTTGCCCCACAGGTCCTGGTTGTCCTTGATGGGCTGCAGCTGTGAGCATTGAAGAGAACTGGGATAAAAGGGGGCGGCGTAGCCATTCAGGGAGAGCCTTGAAGGAGCCCTGAACTGGGAAAGAACAGCATGCAGAAGAAAGCGTCTGTGCTGTGAAGATCTGCAGCCATAAGAACACACCGAGGAGGTATGGACTTTAGCAATCTGAGAACAGCATGATGGGACTCTAGAGAAATAGAACAACAACAAGTGGTAGCTTTCGATTTGGAGCAATCCAGCAAAGCTTGCAAATTTCTTGCTGGGCACCACCCTCTTGGTCAGGGCGAGTGGCCAGAAATGGAGGCCATTTTCCATGGGGAAAACGAAGTCATTGGCCCAGGCTCTGGGTGTCAGATGACTGGTGGCATCTGGGGCTCTAAGGACTTGCAGGGTCCTAGTTGCTGGCAGCTTTCGTTCTGGAAGGATCCAGCAGAGTTTGTAGATTCCTGGCTTGGCACTGCCCTGCCTGCCAGGCCAAGTGGCCACAAATGAAGGCCATTTTCCATGGGAAAAACGAAGTCCTTTCCCCAGGGTCTCAGTAATATGTTCAAGGTGGCGTTTGAGGCTCTAAGTACTTCCAGGGCCCTAGTTGCTGCCAGCTTTTCTTTTGGAAAAATCCAGCAACGATTGCATCATTCTAGCTAGGCTCCCACTTTCTGCCAGGGTGAGTGGCTGCCAAGGGAGGCCATTTGCCATGGGAAAAAGAAGTCCTTTCCCCAGGGTCTGGGTGTCAGATGAAAGGTGGCCTTTGGGGTTCTGAGGACTTGTAGGGTAGTACTTACTGGCTAGAGTAGAGGAAATGGATTCTATTTGAATATCTGTCCCACAGGTCCTGGTTGTCCTTGATGGGCTGCAGCTGTGAGCATTGAAGAGAACTGGGATAAAAGGGGGCGGCGTAGCCATTCAGGGAGAGCCTTGAAGGAGCCCTGAACTGGGAAAGAACAGCATGCAGAAGAAAGCGTCTGTGCTGTGAAGATCTGCAGCCATAAGAACACACCGAGGAGGTATGGACTTTAGCAATCTGAGAACAGCATGATGGGACTCTAGAGAAATAGAACAACAACAAGTGGTAGCTTTAGATTTGGAGCAATCCAGCAAAGCTTGCAAATTTCTTGCTGGGCACCACCCTCTTGGTCAGGGCGAGTGGCCAGAAATGGAGGCCATTTTCCATGGGGAAAACGAAGTCATTGGCCCAGGCTCTGGGTGTCAGATGACTGGTGGCATCTGGGGCTCTAAGGACTTGCAGGGTCCTAGTTGCTGGCAGCTTTCGTTCTGGAAGGATCCAGCAGAGTTTGTAGATTCCTGGCTTGGCACTGCCCTGCCTGCCAGGCCAAGTGGCCACAAATGAAGGCCATTTTCCATGGGAAAAACGAAGTCCTTTCCCCAGGGTCTCAGTAATATGTTCAAGGTGGCGTTTGAGGCTCTAAGTACTTCCAGGGCCCTAGTTGCTGGCAGCTTTTCTTTTGGAAAAATCCAGCAACGATTGCATCATTCTAGCTAGGCTCCCACTTTCTGCCAGGGTGAGTGGCTGCCAAGGGAGGCCATTTGCCATGGGAAAAAGAAGTCCTTTCCCCAGGGTCTGGGTGTCAGATGAAAGGTGGCCTTTGGGGTTCTGAGGACTTGTAGGGTAGTACTTACTGGCTAGAGTAGAGGAAATGGATTCTATTTGAATATCTGTCCCACAGGTCCTGGTTGTCCTTGATGGGCTGCAGCTGTGAGCATTGAAGAGAACTGGGATAAAAGGGGGCGGCGTAGCCATTCAGGGAGAGCCTTGAAGGAGCCCTGAACTGGGAAAGAACAGCATGCAGAAGAAAGCGTCTGTGCTGTGAAGATCTGCAGCCATAAGAACACACCGAGGAGGTATGGACTTTAGCAATCTGAGAACAGCATGATGGGACTCTAGAGAAATAGAACAACAACAAGTGGTAGCTTTAGATTTGGAGCAATCCAGCAAAGCTTGCAAATTTCTTGCTGGGCACCACCCTCTTGGTCAGGGCGAGTGGCCAGAAATGGAGGCCATTTTCCATGGGGAAAACGAAGTCATTGGCCCAGGCTCTGGGTGTCAGATGACTGGTGGCATCTGGGGCTCTAAGGACTTGCAGGGTCCTAGTTGCTGGCAGCTTTCGTTCTGGAAGGATCCAGCACAGTTTGTAGATTCCTGGCTTGGCACTGCCCTGCCTGCCAGGCCAAGTGGCCACAAATGAAGGCCATTTCCCATGGGAAAAACGAAGTCCTTTCCCCAGGGTCTCAGGAATATGTTCAAGGTGGCGTTTGAGGCTCTAAGTACTTCCAGGGCCCTAGTTGCTGCCAGCTTTTCTTTTGGAAAAATCCAGCAACGATTGCATCATTCTAGCTAGGCTCCCACTTTCTGCCAGGGTGAGTGGCTGCCAAGGGAGGCCATTTGCCATGGGAAAAAGAAGTCCTTTCCCCAGGGTCTGGGTGTCAGATGAAAGGTGGCCTTTGGGGTTCTGAGGACTTGTAGGGTAGTACTTACTGGCTAGAGTAGAGGAAATGGATTCTATTTGAATATCTGTCTAGAGGCTTTGCCCCACAGGTCCTGGTTGTCCTTGATGGGCTGCAGCTGTGAGCATTGAAGAGAACTGGGATAAAAGGGGGCGGCGTAGCCATTCAGGGAGAGCCTTGAAGGAGCCCTGAACTGGGAAAGAACAGCATGCAGAAGAAAGCGTCTGTGCTGTGAAGATCTGCAGCCATAAGAACACACCGAGGAGGTATGGACTTTAGCAATCTGAGAACAGCATGATGGGACTCTAGAGAAATAGAACAACAACAAGTGGTAGCTTTCGATTTGGAGCAATCCAGCAAAGCTTGCAAATTTCTTGCTGGGCACCACCCTCTTGGTCAGGGCGAGTGGCCAGAAATGGAGGCCATTTTCCATGGGGAAAACGAAGTCATTGGCCCAGGCTCTGGGTGTCAGATGACTGGTGGCATCTGGGGCTCTAAGGACTTGCAGGGTCCTAGTTGCTGGCAGCTTTCGTTCTGGAAGGATCCAGCAGAGTTTGTAGATTCCTGGCTTGGCACTGCCCTGCCTGCCAGGCAGAGTGGCCACAAATGAAGGCCATTTTCCATGGGAAAAACGAAGTCCTTTCCCCAGGGTCTCAGTAATATGTTCAAGGTGGCGTTTGAGGCTCTAAGTACTTCCAGGGCCCTAGTTGCTGGCAGCTTTTCTTTTGGAAAAATCCAGCAACGATTGCATCATTCTAGCTAGGCTCCCACTTTCTGCCAGGGTGAGTGGCTGCCAAGGGAGGCCATTTGCCATGGGAAAAAGAAGTCCTTTCCCCAGGGTCTGGGTGTCAGATGAAAGGTGGCCTTTGGGGTTCTGAGGACTTGTAGGGTAGTACTTACTGGCTAGAGTAGAGGAAATGGATTCTATTTGAATATCTGTCTAGAGGCTTTGCCCCACAGGTCCTGGTTGTCCTTGATGGGCTGCAGCTGTGAGCATTGAAGAGAACTGGGATAAAAGGGGGCGGCTTAGCCATTCAGGGAGAGCCTTGAAGGAGCCCTGAACTGGGAAAGAACAGCATGCAGAAGAAAGCGTCTGTGCTGTGAAGATCTGCAGCCATAAGAACACACCGAGGAGGTATGGACTTTAGCAATCTGAGAACAGCATGATGGGACTCTAGAGAAATAGAAGAACAACAAGTGGCAGGTTTCGATTTGGAGCAATCCAGCAAAGCTTGCAAATTTCTTGCTGGGCACCACCCTCTTGGTCAGGGCGAGTGGCCAGAAATGGAGGCCATTTTCCATGGGGAAAACGAAGTCATTGGCCCAGGCTCTGGGTGTCAGATGACTGGTGGCATCTGGGGCTGTAAGGACTTGCAGGGTCCTAGTTGCTGGCAGCTTTCGTTCTGGAAGGATCCAGCACAGTTTGTAGATTCCTGGCTTGGCACTGCCCTGCCTGCCAGGCAGAGTGGCCAGAAATGAAGGCCATTTTCCATGGGAAAAACGAAGTCCTTTCCCCAGGGTCTCAGGAATATGTTCAAGGTGGCGTTTGAGGCTCTAAGTACTTCCAGGGCCCTAGTTGCTGCCAGCTTTTCTTTTGGAAAAATCCAGCAACGATTGCATCATTCTAGCTAGGCTCCCACTTTCTGCCAGGGTGAGTGGCTGCCAAGGGAGGCCATTTGCCATGGGAAAAAGAAGTCCTTTCCCCAGGGTCTGGGTGTCAGATGAAAGGTGGCCTTTGGGGTTCTGAGGACTTGTAGGGTAGTACTTACTGGCTAGAGTAGAGGAAATGGATTCTATTTGAATATCTGTCCCACAGGTCCTGGTTGTCCTTGATGGGCTGCAGCTGTGAGCATTGAAGAGAACTGGGATAAAAGGGGGCGGCGTAGCCATTCAGGGAGAGCCTTGAAGGAGCCCTGAACTGGGAAAGAACAGCATGCAGAAGAAAGCGTCTGTGCTGTGAAGATCTGCAGCCATAAGAACACACCGAGGAGGTATGGACTTTAGCAATCTGAGAACAGCATGATGGGACTCTAGAGAAATAGAACAACAACAAGTGGTAGCTTTAGATTTGGAGCAATCCAGCAAAGCTTGCAAATTTCTTGCTGGGCACCACCCTCTTGGTCAGGGCGAGTGGCCAGAAATGGAGGCCATTTTCCATGGGGAAAACGAAGTCATTGGCCCAGGCTCTGGGTGTCAGATGACTGGTGGCATCTGGGGCTGTAAGGACTTGCAGGGTCCTAGTTGCTGGCAGCTTTCGTTCTGGAAGGATCCAGCAGAGTTTGTAGATTCCTGGCTTGGCACTGCCCTGCCTGCCAGGCAGAGTGGCCACAAATGAAGGCCATTTTCCATGGGAAAAACGAAGTCCTTTCCCCAGGGTCTCAGGAATATGTTCAAGGTGGCGTTTGAGGCTCTAAGTACTTCCAGGGCCCTAGTTGCTGGCAGCTTTTCTTTTGGAAAAATCCAGCAACGATTGCATCATTCTAGCTAGGCTCCCACTTTCTGCCAGGGTGAGTGGCTGCCAAGGGAGGCCATTTGCCATGGGAAAAAGAAGTCCTTTCCCCAGGGTCTGGGTGTCAGATGAAAGGTGGCCTTTGGGGTTCTGAGGACTTGTAGGGTAGTACTTACTGGCTAGAGTAGAGGAAATGGATTCTATTTGAATATCTGTCCCACAGGTCCTGGTTGTCCTTGATGGGCTGCAGCTGTGAGCATTGAAGAGAACTGGGATAAAAGGGGGCGGCGTAGCCATTCAGGGAGAGCCTTGAAGGAGCCCTGAACTGGGAAAGAACAGCATGCAGAAGAAAGCGTCTGTGCTGTGAAGATCTGCAGCCATAAGAACACACCGAGGAGGTATGGACTTTAGCAATCTGAGAACAGCATGATGGGACTCTAGAGAAATAGAACAACAAGTGGTAGCTTTAGATTTGGAGCAATCCAGCAAAGCTTGCAAATTTCTTGCTGGGCACCACCCTCTTGGTCAGGGCGAGTGGCCAGAAATGGAGGCCATTTTCCATGGGGAAAACGAAGTCATTGGCCCAGGCTCTGGGTGTCAGATGACTGGTGGCATCTGGGGCTCTAAGGACTTGCAGGGTCCTAGTTGCTGGCAGCTTTCGTTCTGGAAGGATCCAGCAGAGTTTGTAGATTCCTGGCTTGGCACTGCCCTGCCTGCCAGGCAGAGTGGCCACAAATGAAGGCCATTTTCCATGGGAAAAACGAAGTCCTTTCCCCAGGGTCTCAGGAATATGTTCAAGGTGGCGTTTGAGGCTCTAAGTACTTCCAGGGCCCTAGTTGCTGCCAGCTTTTCTTTTGGAAAAATCCAGCAACGATTGCATCATTCTAGCTAGGCTCCCACTTTCTGCCAGGGTGAGTGGCTGCCAAGGGAGGCCATTTGCCATGGGAAAAAGAAGTCCTTTCCCCAGGGTCTGGGTGTCAGATGAAAGGTGGCCTTTGGGGTTCTGAGGACTTGTAGGGTAGTACTTACTGGCTAGAGTAGAGGAAATGGATTCTATTTGAATATCTGTCCCACAGGTCCTGGTTGTCCTTGATGGGCTGCAGCTGTGAGCATTGAAGAGAACTGGGATAAAAGGGGGCGGCGTAGCCATTCAGGGAGAGCCTTGAAGGAGCCCTGAACTGGGAAAGAACAGCATGCAGAAGAAAGCGTCTGTGCTGTGAAGATCTGCAGCCATAAGAACACACCGAGGAGGTATGGACTTTAGCAATCTGAGAACAGCATGATGGGACTCTAGAGAAATAGAACAACAACAAGTGGTAGCTTTAGATTTGGAGCAATCCAGCAAAGCTTGCAAATTTCTTGCTGGGCACCACCCTCTTGGTCAGGGCGAGTGGCCAGAAATGGAGGCCATTTTCCATGGGGAAAACGAAGTCATTGGCCCAGGCTCTGGGTGTCAGATGACTGGTGGCATCTGGGGCTCTAAGGACTTGCAGGGTCCTAGTTGCTGGCAGCTTTCGTTCTGGAAGGATCCAGCAGAGTTTGTAGATTCTTGGCTTGGCACTGCCCTGCCTGCCAGGCCAAGTGGCCACAAATGAAGGCCATTTTCCATGGGAAAAACGAAGTCCTTTCCCCAGGGTCTCAGGAATATGTTCAAGGTGGCGTTTGAGGCTCTAAGTACTTCCAGGGCCCTAGTTGCTGCCAGCTTTTCTTTTGGAAAAATCCAGCAACGATTGCATCATTCTAGCTAGGCTCCCACTTTCTGCCAGGGTGAGTGGCTGCCAAGGGAGGCCATTTGCCATGGGAAAAAGAAGTCCTTTCCCCAGGGTCTGGGTGTCAGATGAAAGGTGGCCTTTGGGGTTCTGAGGACTTGTAGGGTAGTACTTACTGGCTAGAGTAGAGGAAATGGATTCTATTTGAATATCTGTCCCACAGGTCCTGGTTGTCCTTGATGGGCTGCAGCTGTGAGCATTGAAGAGAACTGGGATAAAAGGGGGCGGCGTAGCCATTCAGGGAGAGCCTTGAAGGAGCCCTGAACTGGGAAAGAACAGCATGCAGAAGAAAGCGTCTGTGCTGTGAAGATCTGCAGCCATAAGAACACACCGAGGAGGTATGGACTTTAGCAATCTGAGAACAGCATGATGGGACTCTAGAGAAATAGAAGAACAACAAGTGGTAGCTTTAGATTTGGAGCAATCCAGCAAAGCTTGCAAATTTCTTGCTGGGCACCACCCTCTTGGTCAGGGCGAGTGGCCAGAAATGGAGGCCATTTTCCATGGGGAAAACGAAGTCATTGGCCCAGGCTCTGGGTGTCAGATGACTGGTGGCATCTGGGGCTCTAAGGACTTGCAGGGTCCTAGTTGCTGGCAGCTTTCGTTCTGGAAGGATCCAGCACAGTTTGTAGATTCCTGGCTTGGCACTGCCCTGCCTGCCAGGCCAAGTGGCCACAAATGAAGGCCATTTCCCATGGGAAAAACGAAGTCCTTTCCCCAGGGTCTCAGGAATATGTTCAAGGTGGCGTTTGAGGCTCTAAGTACTTCCAGGGCCCTAGTTGCTGCCAGCTTTTCTTTTGGAAAAATCCAGCAACGATTGCATCATTCTAGCTAGGCTCCCACTTTCTGCCAGGGTGAGTGGCTGCCAAGGGAGGCCATTTGCCATGGGAAAAAGAAGTCCTTTCCCCAGGGTCTGGGTGTCAGATGAAAGGTGGCCTTTGGGGTTCTGAGGACTTGTAGGGTAGTACTTACTGGCTAGAGTAGAGGAAATGGATTCTATTTGAATATCTGTCCCACAGGTCCTGGTTGTCCTTGATGGGCTGCAGCTGTGAGCATTGAAGAGAACTGGGATAAAAGGGGGCGGCGTAGCCATTCAGGGAGAGCCTTGAAGGAGCCCTGAACTGGGAAAGAACAGCATGCAGAAGAAAGCGTCTGTGCTGTGAAGATCTGCAGCCATAAGAACACACCGAGGAGGTATGGACTTTAGCAATCTGAGAACAGCATGATGGGACTCTAGAGAAATAGAACAACAACAAGTGGTAGCTTTAGATTTGGAGCAATCCAGCAAAGCTTGCAAATTTCTTGCTGGGCACCACCCTCTTGGTCAGGGCGAGTGGCCAGAAATGGAGGCCATTTTCCATGGGGAAAACGAAGTCATTGGCCCAGGCTCTGGGTGTCAGATGACTGGTGGCATCTGGGGCTCTAAGGACTTGCAGGGTCCTAGTTGCTGGCAGCTTTCGTTCTGGAAGGATCCAGCAGAGTTTGTAGATTCCTGGCTTGGCACTGCCCTGCCTGCCAGGCCAAGTGGCCACAAATGAAGGCCATTTTCCATGGGAAAAACGAAGTCCTTTCCCCAGGGTCTCAGTAATATGTTCAAGGTGGCGTTTGAGGCTCTAAGTACTTCCAGGGCCCTAGTTGCTGCCAGCTTTTCTTTTGGAAAAATCCAGCAACGATTGCATCATTCTAGCTAGGCTCCCACTTTCTGCCAGGGTGAGTGGCTGCCAAGGGAGGCCATTTGCCATGGGAAAAAGAAGTCCTTTCCCCAGGGTCTGGGTGTCAGATGAAAGGTGGCCTTTGGGGTTCTGAGGACTTGTAGGGTAGTACTTACTGGCTAGAGTAGAGGAAATGGATTCTATTTGAATATCTGTCTAGAGGCTTTGCCCCACAGGTCCTGGTTGTCCTTGATGGGCTGCAGCTGTGAGCATTGAAGAGAACTGGGATAAAAGGGGGCGGCGTAGCCATTCAGGGAGAGCCTTGAAGGAGCCCTGAACTGGGAAAGAACAGCATGCAGAAGAAAGCGTCTGTGCTGTGAAGATCTGCAGCCATAAGAACACACCGAGGAGGTATGGACTTTAGCAATCTGAGAACAGCATGATGGGACTCTAGAGAAATAGAACAACAACAAGTGGTAGCTTTCGATTTGGAGCAATCCAGCAAAGCTTGCAAATTTCTTGCTGGGCACCACCCTCTTGGTCAGGGCGAGTGGCCAGAAATGGAGGCCATTTTCCATGGGGAAAACGAAGTCATTGGCCCAGGCTCTGGGTGTCAGATGACTGGTGGCATCTGGGGCTCTAAGGACTTGCAGGGTCCTAGTTGCTGGCAGCTTTCGTTCTGGAAGGATCCAGCAGAGTTTGTAGATTCCTGGCTTGGCACTGCCCTGCCTGCCAGGCCAAGTGGCCACAAATGAAGGCCATTTTCCATGGGAAAAACGAAGTCCTTTCCCCAGGGTCTCAGTAATATGTTCAAGGTGGCGTTTGAGGCTCTAAGTACTTCCAGGGCCCTAGTTGCTGCCAGCTTTTCTTTTGGAAAAATCCAGCAACGATTGCATCATTCTAGCTAGGCTCCCACTTTCTGCCAGGGTGAGTGGCTGCCAAGGGAGGCCATTTGCCATGGGAAAAAGAAGTCCTTTCCCCAGGGTCTGGGTGTCAGATGAAAGGTGGCCTTTGGGGTTCTGAGGACTTGTAGGGTAGTACTTACTGGCTAGAGTAGAGGAAATGGATTCTATTTGAATATCTGTCCCACAGGTCCTGGTTGTCCTTGATGGGCTGCAGCTGTGAGCATTGAAGAGAACTGGGATAAAAGGGGGCGGCGTAGCCATTCAGGGAGAGCCTTGAAGGAGCCCTGAACTGGGAAAGAACAGCATGCAGAAGAAAGCGTCTGTGCTGTGAAGATCTGCAGCCATAAGAACACACCGAGGAGGTATGGACTTTAGCAATCTGAGAACAGCATGATGGGACTCTAGAGAAATAGAAGAACAACAAGTGGTAGCTTTCGATTTGGAGCAATCCAGCAAAGCTTGCAAATTTCTTGCTGGGCACCACCCTCTTGGTCAGGGCGAGTGGCCAGAAATGGAGGCCATTTTCCATGGGGAAAACGAAGTCATTGGCCCAGGCTCTGGGTGTCAGATGACTGGTGGCATCTGGGGCTGTAAGGACTTGCAGGGTCCTAGTTGCTGGCAGCTTTCGTTCTGGAAGGATCCAGCAGAGTTTGTAGATTCCTGGCTTGGCACTGCCCTGCCTGCCAGGCAGAGTGGCCACAAATGAAGGCCATTTTCCATGGGAAAAACGAAGTCCTTTCCCCAGGGTCTCAGGAATATGTTCAAGGTGGCGTTTGAGGCTCTAAGTACTTCCAGGGCCCTAGTTGCTGGCAGCTTTTCTTTTGGAAAAATCCAGCAACGATTGCATCATTCTAGCTAGGCTCCCACTTTCTGCCAGGGTGAGTGGCTGCCAAGGGAGGCCATTTGCCATGGGAAAAAGAAGTCCTTTCCCCAGGGTCTGGGTGTCAGATGAAAGGTGGCCTTTGGGGTTCTGAGGACTTGTAGGGTAGTACTTACTGGCTAGAGTAGAGGAAATGGATTCTATTTGAATATCTGTCCCACAGGTCCTGGTTGTCCTTGATGGGCTGCAGCTGTGAGCATTGAAGAGAACTGGGATAAAAGGGGGCGGCGTAGCCATTCAGGGAGAGCCTTGAAGGAGCCCTGAACTGGGAAAGAACAGCATGCAGAAGAAAGCGTCTGTGCTGTGAAGATCTGCAGCCATAAGAACACACCGAGGAGGTATGGACTTTAGCAATCTGAGAACAGCATGATGGGACTCTAGAGAAATAGAACAACAACAAGTGGCAGCTTTAGATTTGGAGCAATCCAGCAAAGCTTGCAAATTTCTTGCTGGGCACCACCCTCTTGGTCAGGGCGAGTGGCCAGAAATGGAGGCCATTTTCCATGGGGAAAACGAAGTCATTGGCCCAGGCTCTGGGTGTCAGATGACTGGTGGCATCTGGGGCTGTAAGGACTTGCAGGGTCCTAGTTGCTGGCAGCTTTCGTTCTGGAAGGATCCAGCAGAGTTTGTAGATTCCTGGCTTGGCACTGCCCTGCCTGCCAGGCCAAGTGGCCACAAATGAAGGCCATTTTCCATGGGAAAAACGAAGTCCTTTCCCCAGGGTCTCAGGAATATGTTCAAGGTGGCGTTTGAGGCTCTAAGTACTTCCAGGGCCCTAGTTGCTGCCAGCTTTTCTTTTGGAAAAATCCAGCAACGATTGCATCATTCTAGCTAGGCTCCCACTTTCTGCCAGGGTGAGTGGCTGCCAAGGGAGGCCATTTGCCATGGGAAAAAGAAGTCCTTTCCCCAGGGTCTGGGTGTCAGATGAAAGGTGGCCTTTGGGGTTCTGAGGACTTGTAGGGTAGTACTTACTGGCTAGAGTAGAGGAAATGGATTCTATTTGAATATCTGTCTAGAGGCTTTGCCCCACAGGTCCTGGTTGTCCTTGATGGGCTGCAGCTGTGAGCATTGAAGAGAACTGGGATAAAAGGGGGCGGCGTAGCCATTCAGGGAGAGCCTTGAAGGAGCCCTGAACTGGGAAAGAACAGCATGCAGAAGAAAGCGTCTGTGCTGTGAAGATCTGCAGCCATAAGAACACACCGAGGAGGTATGGACTTTAGCAATCTGAGAACAGCATGATGGGACTCTAGAGAAATAGAACAACAACAAGTGGTAGCTTTAGATTTGGAGCAATCCAGCAAAGCTTGCAAATTTCTTGCTGGGCACCACCCTCTTGGTCAGGGCGAGTGGCCAGAAATGGAGGCCATTTTCCATGGGGAAAACGAAGTCATTGGCCCAGGCTCTGGGTGTCAGATGACAGGTGGCGTCTGGGGCTCTAAGGACTTGCAGGGTCCTAGTTGCTGGCAGCTTTCGTTCTGGAAGGATCCAGCAGAGTTTGTAGATTCCTGGCTTGGCACTGCCCTGCCTGCCAGGCCAAGTGGCCACAAATGAAGGCCATTTTCCATGGGAAAAACGAAGTCCTTTCCCCAGGGTCTCAGTAATATGTTCAAGGTGGCGTTTGAGGCTCTAAGTACTTCCAGGGCCCTAGTTGCTGCCAGCTTTTCTTTTGGAAAAATCCAGCAACGATTGCATCATTCTAGCTAGGCTCCCACTTTCTGCCAGGGTGAGTGGCTGCCAAGGGAGGCCATTTGCCATGGGAAAAAGAAGTCCTTTCCCCAGGGTCTGGGTGTCAGATGAAAGGTGGCCTTTGGGGTTCTGAGGACTTGTAGGGTAGTACTTACTGGCTAGAGTAGAGGAAATGGATTCTATTTGAATATCTGTCTAGAGGCTTTGCCCCACAGGTCCTGGTTGTCCTTGATGGGCTGCAACTGTGAGCATTGAAGAGAACTGGGATAAAAGGGGGCGGCTTAGCCATTCAGGGAGAGCCTTGAAGGAGCCCTGAACTGGGAAAGAACAGCATGCAGAAGAAAGCGTCTGTGCTGTGAAGATCTGCAGCCATAAGAACACACCGAGGAGGTATGGACTTTAGCAATCTGAGAACAGCATGATGGGACTCTAGAGAAATAGAACAACAACAAGTGGCAGCTTTAGATTTGGAGCAATCCAGCAAAGCTTGCAAATTTCTTGCTGGGCACCACCCTCTTGGTCAGGGCGAGTGGCCAGAAATGGAGGCCATTTTCCATGGGGAAAACGAAGTCATTGGCCCAGGCTCTGGGTGTCAGATGACAGGTGGCGTCTGGGGCTCTAAGGACTTGCAGGGTCCTAGTTGCTGGCAGCTTTCGTTCTGGAAGGATCCAGCACAGTTTGTAGATTCCTGGCTTGGCACTGCCCTGCCTGCCAGGCAGAGTGGCCACAAATGAAGGCCATTTTCCATGGGAAAAACGAAGTCCTTTCCCCAGGGTCTCAGGAATATGTTCAAGGTGGCGTTTGAGGCTCTAAGTACTTCCAGGGCCCTAGTTGCTGGCAGCTTTTCTTTTGGAAAAATCCAGCAACGATTGCATCATTCTAGCTAGGCTCCCACTTTCTGCCAGGGTGAGTGGCTGCCAAGGGAGGCCATTTGCCATGGGAAAAAGAAGTCCTTTCCCCAGGGTCTGGGTGTCAGATGAAAGGTGGCCTTTGGGGTTCTGAGGACTTGTAGGGTAGTACTTACTGGCTAGAGTAGAGGAAATGGATTCTATTTGAATATCTGTCCCACAGGTCCTGGTTGTCCTTGATGGGCTGCAGCTGTGAGCATTGAAGAGAACTGGGATAAAAGGGGGCGGCGTAGCCATTCAGGGAGAGCCTTGAAGGAGCCCTGAACTGGGAAAGAACAGCATGCAGAAGAAAGCGTCTGTGCTGTGAAGATCTGCAGCCATAAGAACACACCGAGGAGGTATGGACTTTAGCAATCTGAGAACAGCATGATGGGACTCTAGAGAAATAGAAGAACAACAAGTGGTAGCTTTAGATTTGGAGCAATCCAGCAAAGCTTGCAAATTTCTTGCTGGGCACCACCCTCTTGGTCAGGGCGAGTGGCCAGAAATGGAGGCCATTTTCCATGGGGAAAACGAAGTCATTGGCCCAGGCTCTGGGTGTCAGATGACAGGTGGCATCTGGGGCTCTAAGGACTTGCAGGGTCCTAGTTGCTGGCAGCTTTCGTTCTGGAAGGATCCAGCAGAGTTTGTAGATTCCTGGCTTGGCACTGCCCTGCCTGCCAGGCAGAGTGGCCACAAATGAAGGCCATTTTCCATGGGAAAAACGAAGTCCTTTCCCCAGGGTCTCAGGAATATGTTCAAGGTGGCGTTTGAGGCTCTAAGTACTTCCAGGGCCCTAGTTGCTGGCAGCTTTTCTTTTGGAAAAATCCAGCAACGATTGCATCATTCTAGCTAGGCTCCCACTTTCTGCCAGGGTGAGTGGCTGCCAAGGGAGGCCATTTGCCATGGGAAAAAGAAGTCCTTTCCCCAGGGTCTGGGTGTCAGATGAAAGGTGGCCTTTGGGGTTCTGAGGACTTGTAGGGTAGTACTTACTGGCTAGAGTAGAGGAAATGGATTCTATTTGAATATCTGTCTAGAGGCTTTGCCCCACAGGTCCTGGTTGTCCTTGATGGGCTGCAGCTGTGAGCATTGAAGAGAACTGGGATAAAAGGGGGCGGCGTAGCCATTCAGGGAGAGCCTTGAAGGAGCCCTGAACTGGGAAAGAACAGCATGCAGAAGAAAGCGTCTGTGCTGTGAAGATCTGCAGCCATAAGAACACACCGAGGAGGTATGGACTTTAGCAATCTGAGAACAGCATGATGGGACTCTAGAGAAATAGAACAACAACAAGTGGTAGCTTTCGATTTGGAGCAATCCAGCAAAGCTTGCAAATTTCTTGCTGGGCACCACCCTCTTGGTCAGGGCGAGTGGCCAGAAATGGAGGCCATTTTCCATGGGGAAAACGAAGTCATTGGCCCAGGCTCTGGGTGTCAGATGACAGGTGGCATCTGGGGCTCTAAGGACTTGCAGGGTCCTAGTTGCTGGCAGCTTTCCTTCTGGAAGGATCCAGCAGAGTTTGTAGATTCCTGGCTTGGCACTGCCCTGCCTGCCAGGCAGAGTGGCCACAAATGAAGGCCATTTTCCATGGGAAAAACGAAGTCCTTTCCCCAGGGTCTCAGGAATATGTTCAAGGTGGCGTTTGAGGCTCTAAGTACTTCCAGGGCCCTAGTTGCTGCCAGCTTTTCTTTTGGAAAAATCCAGCAACGATTGCATCATTCTAGCTAGGCTCCCACTTTCTGCCAGGGTGAGTGGCTGCCAAGGGAGGCCATTTGCCATGGGAAAAAGAAGTCCTTTCCCCAGGGTCTGGGTGTCAGATGAAAGGTGGCCTTTGGGGTTCTGAGGACTTGTAGGGTAGTACTTACTGGCTAGAGTAGAGGAAATGGATTCTATTTGAATATCTGTCCCACAGGTCCTGGTTGTCCTTGATGGGCTGCAGCTGTGAGCATTGAAGAGAACTGGGATAAAAGGGGGCGGCGTAGCCATTCAGGGAGAGCCTTGAAGGAGCCCTGAACTGGGAAAGAACAGCATGCAGAAGAAAGCGTCTGTGCTGTGAAGATCTGCAGCCATAAGAACACACCGAGGAGGTATGGACTTTAGCAATCTGAGAACAGCATGATGGGACTCTAGAGAAATAGAAGAACAACAAGTGGTAGCTTTAGATTTGGAGCAATCCAGCAAAGCTTGCAAATTTCTTGCTGGGCACCACCCTCTTGGTCAGGGCGAGTGGCCAGAAATGGAGGCCATTTTCCATGGGGAAAACGAAGTCATTGGCCCAGGCTCTGGGTGTCAGATGACTGGTGGCATCTGGGGCTCTAAGGACTTGCAGGGTCCTAGTTGCTGGCAGCTTTCGTTCTGGAAGGATCCAGCAGAGTTTGTAGATTCCTGGCTTGGCACTGCCCTGCCTGCCAGGCAGAGTGGCCACAAATGAAGGCCATTTTCCATGGGAAAAACGAAGTCCTTTCCCCAGGGTCTCAGGAATATGTTCAAGGTGGCGTTTGAGGCTCTAAGTACTTCCAGGGCCCTAGTTGCTGCCAGCTTTTCTTTTGGAAAAATCCAGCAACGATTGCATCATTCTAGCTAGGCTCCCACTTTCTGCCAGGGTGAGTGGCTGCCAAGGGAGGCCATTTGCCATGGGAAAAAGAAGTCCTTTCCCCAGGGTCTGGGTGTCAGATGAAAGGTGGCCTTTGGGGTTCTGAGGACTTGTAGGGTAGTACTTACTGGCTAGAGTAGAGGAAATGGATTCTATTTGAATATCTGTCTAGAGGCTTTGCCCCACAGGTCCTGGTTGTCCTTGATGGGCTGCAGCTGTGAGCATTGAAGAGAACTGGGATAAAAGGGGGCGGCGTAGCCATTCAGGGAGAGCCTTGAAGGAGCCCTGAACTGGGAAAGAACAGCATGCAGAAGAAAGCGTCTGTGCTGTGAAGATCTGCAGCCATAAGAACACACCGAGGAGGTATGGACTTTAGCAATCTGAGAACAGCATGATGGGACTCTAGAGAAATAGAACAACAACAAGTGGTAGCTTTCGATTTGGAGCAATCCAGCAAAGCTTGCAAATTTCTTGCTGGGCACCACCCTCTTGGTCAGGGCGAGTGGCCAGAAATGGAGGCCATTTTCCATGGGGAAAACGAAGTCATTGGCCCAGGCTCTGGGTGTCAGATGACTGGTGGCATCTGGGGCTCTAAGGACTTGCAGGGTCCTAGTTGCTGGCAGCTTTCGTTCTGGAAGGATCCAGCAGAGTTTGTAGATTCCTGGCTTGGCACTGCCCTGCCTGCCAGGCAGAGTGGCCACAAATGAAGGCCATTTTCCATGGGAAAAACGAAGTCCTTTCCCCAGGGTCTCAGGAATATGTTCAAGGTGGCGTTTGAGGCTCTAAGTACTTCCAGGGCCCTAGTTGCTGCCAGCTTTTCTTTTGGAAAAATCCAGCAACGATTGCATCATTCTAGCTAGGCTCCCACTTTCTGCCAGGGTGAGTGGCTGCCAAGGGAGGCCATTTGCCATGGGAAAAAGAAGTCCTTTCCCCAGGGTCTGGGTGTCAGATGAAAGGTGGCCTTTGGGGTTCTGAGGACTTGTAGGGTAGTACTTACTGGCTAGAGTAGAGGAAATGGATTCTATTTGAATATCTGTCTAGAGGCTTTGCCCCACAGGTCCTGGTTGTCCTTGATGGGCTGCAGCTGTGAGCATTGAAGAGAACTGGGATAAAAGGGGGCGGCTTAGCCATTCAGGGAGAGCCTTGAAGGAGCCCTGAACTGGGAAAGAACAGCATGCAGAAGAAAGCGTCTGTGCTGTGAAGATCTGCAGCCATAAGAACACACCGAGGAGGTATGGACTTTAGCAATCTGAGAACAGCATGATGGGACTCTAGAGAAATAGAAGAACAACAAGTGGCAGGTTTCGATTTGGAGCAATCCAGCAAAGCTTGCAAATTTCTTGCTGGGCACCACCCTCTTGGTCAGGGCGAGTGGCCAGAAATGGAGGCCATTTTCCATGGGGAAAACGAAGTCATTGGCCCAGGCTCTGGGTGTCAGATGACTGGTGGCATCTGGGGCTGTAAGGACTTGCAGGGTCCTAGTTGCTGGCAGCTTTCGTTCTGGAAGGATCCAGCACAGTTTGTAGATTCCTGGCTTGGCACTGCCCTGCCTGCCAGGCAGAGTGGCCAGAAATGAAGGCCATTTTCCATGGGAAAAACGAAGTCCTTTCCCCAGGGTCTCAGGAATATGTTCAAGGTGGCGTTTGAGGCTCTAAGTACTTCCAGGGCCCTAGTTGCTGGCAGCTTTTCTTTTGGAAAAATCCAGCAACGATTGCATCATTCTAGCTAGGCTCCCACTTTCTGCCAGGGTGAGTGGCTGCCAAGGGAGGCCATTTGCCATGGGAAAAAGAAGTCCTTTCCCCAGGGTCTGGGTGTCAGATGAAAGGTGGCCTTTGGGGTTCTGAGGACTTGTAGGGTAGTACTTACTGGCTAGAGTAGAGGAAATGGATTCTATTTGAATATCTGTCCCACAGGTCCTGGTTGTCCTTGATGGGCTGCAGCTGTGAGCATTGAAGAGAACTGGGATAAAAGGGGGCGGCGTAGCCATTCAGGGAGAGCCTTGAAGGAGCCCTGAACTGGGAAAGAACAGCATGCAGAAGAAAGCGTCTGTGCTGTGAAGATCTGCAGCCATAAGAACACACCGAGGAGGTATGGACTTTAGCAATCTGAGAACAGCATGATGGGACTCTAGAGAAATAGAACAACAACAAGTGGTAGCTTTAGATTTGGAGCAATCCAGCAAAGCTTGCAAATTTCTTGCTGGGCACCACCCTCTTGGTCAGGGCGAGTGGCCAGAAATGGAGGCCATTTTCCATGGGGAAAACGAAGTCATTGGCCCAGGCTCTGGGTGTCAGATGACTGGTGGCATCTGGGGCTCTAAGGACTTGCAGGGTCCTAGTTGCTGGCAGCTTTCGTTCTGGAAGGATCCAGCAGAGTTTGTAGATTCCTGGCTTGGCACTGCCCTGCCTGCCAGGCAGAGTGGCCACAAATGAAGGCCATTTCCCATGGGAAAAACGAAGTCCTTTCCCCAGGGTCTCAGTAATATGTTCAAGGTGGCGTTTGAGGCTCTAAGTACTTCCAGGGCCCTAGTTGCTGCCAGCTTTTCTTTTGGAAAAATCCAGCAACGATTGCATCATTCTAGCTAGGCTCCCACTTTCTGCCAGGGTGAGTGGCTGCCAAGGGAGGCCATTTGCCATGGGAAAAAGAAGTCCTTTCCCCAGGGTCTGGGTGTCAGATGAAAGGTGGCCTTTGGGGTTCTGAGGACTTGTAGGGTAGTACTTACTGGCTAGAGTAGAGGAAATGGATTCTATTTGAATATCTGTCCCACAGGTCCTGGTTGTCCTTGATGGGCTGCAGCTGTGAGCATTGAAGAGAACTGGGATAAAAGGGGGCGGCGTAGCCATTCAGGGAGAGCCTTGAAGGAGCCCTGAACTGGGAAAGAACAGCATGCAGAAGAAAGCGTCTGTGCTGTGAAGATCTGCAGCCATAAGAACACACCGAGGAGGTATGGACTTTAGCAATCTGAGAACAGCATGATGGGACTCTAGAGAAATAGAAGAACAACAAGTGGTAGCTTTAGATTTGGAGCAATCCAGCAAAGCTTGCAAATTTCTTGCTGGGCACCACCCTCTTGGTCAGGGCGAGTGGCCAGAAATGGAGGCCATTTTCCATGGGGAAAACGAAGTCATTGGCCCAGGCTCTGGGTGTCAGATGACTGGTGGCATCTGGGGCTCTAAGGACTTGCAGGGTCCTAGTTGCTGGCAGCTTTCGTTCTGGAAGGATCCAGCAGAGTTTGTAGATTCCTGGCTTGGCACTGCCCTGCCTGCCAGGCCAAGTGGCCACAAATGAAGGCCATTTTCCATGGGAAAAACGAAGTCCTTTCCCCAGGGTCTCAGTAATATGTTCAAGGTGGCGTTTGAGGCTCTAAGTACTTCCAGGGCCCTAGTTGCTGGCAGCTTTTCTTTTGGAAAAATCCAGCAACGATTGCATCATTCTAGCTAGGCTCCCACTTTCTGCCAGGGTGAGTGGCTGCCAAGGGAGGCCATTTGCCATGGGAAAAAGAAGTCCTTTCCCCAGGGTCTGGGTGTCAGATGAAAGGTGGCCTTTGGGGTTCTGAGGACTTGTAGGGTAGTACTTACTGGCTAGAGTAGAGGAAATGGATTCTATTTGAATATCTGTCTAGAGGCTTTGCCCCACAGGTCCTGGTTGTCCTTGATGGGCTGCAGCTGTGAGCATTGAAGAGAACTGGGATAAAAGGGGGCGGCTTAGCCATTCAGGGAGAGCCTTGAAGGAGCCCTGAACTGGGAAAGAACAGCATGCAGAAGAAAGCGTCTGTGCTGTGAAGATCTGCAGCCATAAGAACACACCGAGGAGGTATGGACTTTAGCAATCTGAGAACAGCATGATGGGACTCTAGAGAAATAGAACAACAACAAGTGGCAGCTTTCGATTTGGAGCAATCCAGCAAAGCTTGCAAATTTCTTGCTGGGCACCACCCTCTTGGTCAGGGCGAGAGGCCTGAAATGGAGGCCATTTTCCATGGGGAAAATAAAGTCATTGGCCCAGGCTCTGGGTGTCAGATGAAAGGTGGCGTCTGGGGCTCTAAGGACTTGCAGGGTCCTAGTTGCTGGCAGCTTTCGTTCTGGAAGGATCCAGCAGAGTTTGTAGATTCCTGGCTTGGCACTGCCCTGCCTGCCAGGCAGAGTGGCCAGAAATGAAGGCCATTTCCCATGGGAAAAACGAAGTCCTTTCCCCAGGGTCTCAGTAATATGTTCAAGGTGGCGTTTGAGGCTCTAAGTACTTCCAGGGCCCTAGTTGCTGCCAGCTTTTCTTTTGGAAAAATCCAGCAACGATTGCATCATTCTAGCTAGGCTCCCACTTTCTGCCAGGGTGAGTGGCTGCCAAGGGAGGCCATTTGCCATGGGAAAAAGAAGTCCTTTCCCCAGGGTCTGGGTGTCAGATGAAAGGTGGCCTTTGGGGTTCTGAGGACTTGTAGGGTAGTACTTACTGGCTAGAGTAGAGGAAATGGATTCTATTTGAATATCTGTCCCACAGGTCCTGGTTGTCCTTGATGGGCTGCAGCTGTGAGCATTGAAGAGAACTGGGATAAAAGGGGGCGGCGTAGCCATTCAGGGAGAGCCTTGAAGGAGCCCTGAACTGGGAAAGAACAGCATGCAGAAGAAAGCGTCTGTGCTGTGAAGATCTGCAGCCATAAGAACACACCGAGGAGGTATGGACTTTAGCAATCTGAGAACAGCATGATGGGACTCTAGAGAAATAGAAGAACAACAAGTGGTAGCTTTAGATTTGGAGCAATCCAGCAAAGCTTGCAAATTTCTTGCTGGGCACCACCCTCTTGGTCAGGGCGAGTGGCCAGAAATGGAGGCCATTTTCCATGGGGAAAACGAAGTCATTGGCCCAGGCTCTGGGTGTCAGATGACTGGTGGCATCTGGGGCTCTAAGGACTTGCAGGGTCCTAGTTGCTGGCAGCTTTCGTTCTGGAAGGATCCAGCAGAGTTTGTAGATTCCTGGCTTGGCACTGCCCTGCCTGCCAGGCCAAGTGGCCACAAATGAAGGCCATTTCCCATGGGAAAAACGAAGTCCTTTCCCCAGGGTCTCAGGAATATGTTCAAGGTGGCGTTTGAGGCTCTAAGTACTTCCAGGGCCCTAGTTGCTGCCAGCTTTTCTTTTGGAAAAATCCAGCAACGATTGCATCATTCTAGCTAGGCTCCCACTTTCTGCCAGGGTGAGTGGCTGCCAAGGGAGGCCATTTGCCATGGGAAAAAGAAGTCCTTTCCCCAGGGTCTGGGTGTCAGATGAAAGGTGGCCTTTGGGGTTCTGAGGACTTGTAGGGTAGTACTTACTGGCTAGAGTAGAGGAAATGGATTCTATTTGAATATCTGTCTAGAGGCTTTGCCCCACAGGTCCTGGTTGTCCTTGATGGGCTGCAGCTGTGAGCATTGAAGAGAACTGGGATAAAAGGGGGCGGCGTAGCCATTCAGGGAGAGCCTTGAAGGAGCCCTGAACTGGGAAAGAACAGCATGCAGAAGAAAGCGTCTGTGCTGTGAAGATCTGCAGCCATAAGAACACACCGAGGAGGTATGGACTTTAGCAATCTGAGAACAGCATTATGGGACTCTAGAGAAATAGAACAACAACAAGTGGCAGCTTTCGATTTGGAGCAATCCAGCAAAGCTTGCAAATTTCTTGCTGGGCACCACCCTCTTGGTCAGGGCGAGTGGCCAGAAATGGAGGCCATTTTCCATGGGGAAAACGAAGTCATTGGCCCAGGCTCTGGGTGTCAGATGACAGGTGGCGTCTGGGGCTCTAAGGACTTGCAGGGTCCTAGTTGCTGGCAGCTTTCGTTCTGGAAGGATCCAGCACAGTTTGTAGATTCCTGGCTTGGCACTGCCCTGCCTGCCAGGCAGAGTGGCCACAAATGAAGGCCATTTTCCATGGGAAAAACGAAGTCCTTTCCCCAGGGTCTCAGGAATATGTTCAAGGTGGCGTTTGAGGCTCTAAGTACTTCCAGGGCCCTAGTTGCTGGCAGCTTTTCTTTTGGAAAAATCCAGCAACGATTGCATCATTCTAGCTAGGCTCCCACTTTCTGCCAGGGTGAGTGGCTGCCAAGGGAGGCCATTTGCCATGGGAAAAAGAAGTCCTTTCCCCAGGGTCTGGGTGTCAGATGAAAGGTGGCCTTTGGGGTTCTGAGGACTTGTAGGGTAGTACTTACTGGCTAGAGTAGAGGAAATGGATTCTATTTGAATATCTGTCCCACAGGTCCTGGTTGTCCTTGATGGGCTGCAGCTGTGAGCATTGAAGAGAACTGGGATAAAAGGGGGCGGCGTAGCCATTCAGGGAGAGCCTTGAAGGAGCCCTGAACTGGGAAAGAACAGCATGCAGAAGAAAGCGTCTGTGCTGTGAAGATCTGCAGCCATAAGAACACACCGAGGAGGTATGGACTTTAGCAATCTGAGAACAGCATGATGGGACTCTAGAGAAATAGAACAACAACAAGTGGTAGCTTTAGATTTGGAGCAATCCAGCAAAGCTTGCAAATTTCTTGCTGGGCACCACCCTCTTGGTCAGGGTGAGAGGCCAGAAATGGAGGCCAGTTTCCATGGGGAAAACGAAGTCATTGGCCCAGGCTCTGGGTGTCAGATGAAAGGTGGCGTCTGGGGCTCTAAGGACTTGCAGGGTCCTAGTTGCTGGCAGCTTTCGTTCTGGAAGGATCCAGCATAGTTTGTAGATTCCTGGCTTGGCACTGCCCTGCCTGCCAGGCCAAGTGGCCACAAATGAAGGCCATTTCCCATGGGAAAAACGAAGTCCTTTCCCCAGGGTCTCAGGAATATGTTCAAGGTGGCGTTTGAGGCTCTAAGTACTTCCAGGGCCCTAGTTGCTGGCAGCTTTTCTTTTGGAAAAATCCAGCAACGATTGCATCATTCTAGCTAGGCTCCCACTTTCTGCCAGGGTGAGTGGCTGCCAAGGGAGGCCATTTGCCATGGGAAAAAGAAGTCCTTTCCCCAGGGTCTGGGTGTCAGATGAAAGGTGGCCTTTGGGGTTCTGAGGACTTGTAGGGTAGTACTTACTGGCTAGAGTAGAGGAAATGGATTCTATTTGAATATCTGTCCCACAGGTCCTGGTTGTCCTTGATGGGCTGCAGCTGTGAGCATTGAAGAGAACTGGGATAAAAGGGGGCGGCGTAGCCATTCAGGGAGAGCCTTGAAGGAGCCCTGAACTGGGAAAGAACAGCATGCAGAAGAAAGCGTCTGTGCTGTGAAGATCTGCAGCCATAAGAACACACCGAGGAGGTATGGACTTTAGCAATCTGAGAACAGCATGATGGGACTCTAGAGAAATAGAAGAACAACAAGTGGTAGCTTTAGATTTGGAGCAATCCAGCAAAGCTTGCAAATTTCTTGCTGGGCACCACCCTCTTGGTCAGGGCGAGTGGCCAGAAATGGAGGCCATTTTCCATGGGGAAAACGAAGTCATTGGCCCAGGCTCTGGGTGTCAGATGACTGGTGGCATCTGGGGCTCTAAGGACTTGCAGGGTCCTAGTTGCTGGCAGCTTTCGTTCTGGAAGGATCCAGCAGAGTTTGTAGATTCCTGGCTTGGCACTGCCCTGCCTGCCAGGCCAAGTGGCCACAAATGAAGGCCATTTCCCATGGGAAAAACGAAGTCCTTTCCCCAGGGTCTCAGGAATATGTTCAAGGTGGCGTTTGAGGCTCTAAGTACTTCCAGGGCCCTAGTTGCTGCCAGCTTTTCTTTTGGAAAAATCCAGCAACGATTGCATCATTCTAGCTAGGCTCCCACTTTCTGCCAGGGTGAGTGGCTGCCAAGGGAGGCCATTTGCCATGGGAAAAAGAAGTCCTTTCCCCAGGGTCTGGGTGTCAGATGAAAGGTGGCCTTTGGGGTTCTGAGGACTTGTAGGGTAGTACTTACTGGCTAGAGTAGAGGAAATGGATTCTATTTGAATATCTTTCTAGAGGCTTTGCCCCACAGGTCCTGGTTGTCCTTGATGGGCTGCAGCTGTGAGCATTGAAGAGAACTGGGATAAAAGGGGGCGGCGTAGCCATTCAGGGAGAGCCTTGAAGGAGCCCTGAACTGGGAAAGAACAGCATGCAGAAGAAAGCGTCTGTGCTGTGAAGATCTGCAGCCATAAGAACACACCGAGGAGGTATGGACTTTAGCAATCTGAGAACAGCATGATGGGACTCTAGAGAAATAGAACAACAACAAGTGGCAGCTTTCGATTTGGAGCAATCCAGCAAAGCTTGCAAATTTCTTGCTGGGCACCACCCTCTTGGTCAGGGCGAGTGGCCAGAAATGGAGGCCATTTTCCATGGGGAAAACGAAGTCATTGGCCCAGGCTCTGGGTGTCAGATGACAGGTGGCGTCTGGGGCTCTAAGGACTTGCAGGGTCCTAGTTGCTGGCAGCTTTCGTTCTGGAAGGATCCAGCAGAGTTTGTAGATTCCTGGCTTGGCACTGCCCTGCCTGCCAGGCAGAGTGGCCACAAATGAAGGCCATTTCCCATGGGAAAAACGAAGTCCTTTCCCCAGGGTCTCAGGAATATGTTCAAGGTGGCGTTTGAGGCTCTAAGTACTTCCAGGGCCCTAGTTGCTGGCAGCTTTTCTTTTGGAAAAATCCAGCAACGATTGCATCATTCTAGCTAGGCTCCCACTTTCTGCCAGGGTGAGTGGCTGCCAAGGGAGGCCATTTGCCATGGGAAAAAGAAGTCCTTTCCCCAGGGTCTGGGTGTCAGATGAAAGGTGGCCTTTGGGGTTCTGAGGACTTGTAGGGTAGTACTTACTGGCTAGAGTAGAGGAAATGGATTCTATTTGAATATCTGTCCCACAGGTCCTGGTTGTCCTTGATGGGCTGCAGCTGTGAGCATTGAAGAGAACTGGGATAAAAGGGGGCGGCGTAGCCATTCAGGGAGAGCCTTGAAGGAGCCCTGAACTGGGAAAGAACAGCATGCAGAAGAAAGCGTCTGTGCTGTGAAGATCTGCAGCCATAAGAACACACCGAGGAGGTATGGACTTTAGCAATCTGAGAACAGCATGATGGGACTCTAGAGAAATAGAACAACAACAAGTGGCAGCTTTAGATTTGGAGCAATCCAGCAAAGCTTGCAAATTTCTTGCTGGGCACCACCCTCTTGGTCAGGGCGAGTGGCCAGAAATGGAGGCCATTTTCCATGGGGAAAACGAAGTCATTGGCCCAGGCTCTGGGTGTCAGATGACTGGTGGCATCTGGGGCTCTAAGGACTTGCAGGGTCCTAGTTGCTGGCAGCTTTCGTTCTGGAAGGATCCAGCAGAGTTTGTAGATTCCTGGCTTGGCACTGCCCTGCCTGCCAGGCAGAGTGGCCACAAATGAAGGCCATTTTCCATGGGAAAAACGAAGTCCTTTCCCCAGGGTCTCAGGAATATGTTCAAGGTGGCGTTTGAGGCTCTAAGTACTTCCAGGGCCCTAGTTGCTGCCAGCTTTTCTTTTGGAAAAATCCAGCAACGATTGCATCATTCTAGCTAGGCTCCCACTTTCTGCCAGGGTGAGTGGCTGCCAAGGGAGGCCATTTGCCATGGGAAAAAGAAGTCCTTTCCCCAGGGTCTGGGTGTCAGATGAAAGGTGGCCTTTGGGGTTCTGAGGACTTGTAGGGTAGTACTTACTGGCTAGAGTAGAGGAAATGGATTCTATTTGAATATCTGTCTAGAGGCTTTGCCCCACAGGTCCTGGTTGTCCTTGATGGGCTGCAGCTGTGAGCATTGAAGAGAACTGGGATAAAAGGGGGCGGCGTAGCCATTCAGGGAGAGCCTTGAAGGAGCCCTGAACTGGGAAAGAACAGCATGCAGAAGAAAGCGTCTGTGCTGTGAAGATCTGCAGCCATAAGAACACACCGAGGAGGTATGGACTTTAGCAATCTGAGAACAGCATGATGGGACTCTAGAGAAATAGAACAACAACAAGTGGTAGCTTTCGATTTGGAGCAATCCAGCAAAGCTTGCAAATTTCTTGCTGGGCACCACCCTCTTGGTCAGGGCGAGTGGCCAGAAATGGAGGCCATTTTCCATGGGGAAAACGAAGTCATTGGCCCAGGCTCTGGGTGTCAGATGACTGGTGGCATCTGGGGCTCTAAGGACTTGCAGGGTCCTAGTTGCTGGCAGCTTTCGTTCTGGAAGGATCCAGCAGAGTTTGTAGATTCCTGGCTTGGCACTGCCCTGCCTGCCAGGCCAAGTGGCCACAAATGAAGGCCATTTTCCATGGGAAAAACGAAGTCCTTTCCCCAGGGTCTCAGTAATATGTTCAAGGTGGCGTTTGAGGCTCTAAGTACTTCCAGGGCCCTAGTTGCTGGCAGCTTTTCTTTTGGAAAAATCCAGCAACGATTGCATCATTCTAGCTAGGCTCCCACTTTCTGCCAGGGTGAGTGGCTGCCAAGGGAGGCCATTTGCCATGGGAAAAAGAAGTCCTTTCCCCAGGGTCTGGGTGTCAGATGAAAGGTGGCCTTTGGGGTTCTGAGGACTTGTAGGGTAGTACTTACTGGCTAGAGTAGAGGAAATGGATTCTATTTGAATATCTGTCTAGAGGCTTTGCCCCACAGGTCCTGGTTGTCCTTGATGGGCTGCAGCTGTGAGCATTGAAGAGAACTGGGATAAAAGGGGGCGGCTTAGCCATTCAGGGAGAGCCTTGAAGGAGCCCTGAACTGGGAAAGAACAGCATGCAGAAGAAAGCGTCTGTGCTGTGAAGATCTGCAGCCATAAGAACACACCGAGGAGGTATGGACTTTAGCAATCTGAGAACAGCATGATGGGACTCTAGAGAAATAGAAGAACAACAAGTGGCAGCTTTCGATTTGGAGCAATCCAGCAAAGCTTGCAAATTTCTTGCTGGGCACCACCCTCTTGGTCAGGGCGAGTGGCCAGAAATGGAGGCCATTTTCCATGGGGAAAACGAAGTCATTGGCCCAGGCTCTGGGTGTCAGATGACTGGTGGCATCTGGGGCTCTAAGGACTTGCAGGGTCCTAGTTGCTGGCAGCTTTCGTTCTGGAAGGATCCAGCAGAGTTTGTAGATTCCTGGCTTGGCACTGCCCTGCCTGCCAGGCCAAGTGGCCACAAATGAAGGCCATTTCCCATGGGAAAAACGAAGTCCTTTCCCCAGGGTCTCAGGAATATGTTCAAGGTGGCGTTTGAGGCTCTAAGTACTTCCAGGGCCCTAGTTGCTGCCAGCTTTTCTTTTGGAAAAATCCAGCAACGATTGCATCATTCTAGCTAGGCTCCCACTTTCTGCCAGGGTGAGTGGCTGCCAAGGGAGGCCATTTGCCATGGGAAAAAGAAGTCCTTTCCCCAGGGTCTGGGTGTCAGATGAAAGGTGGCCTTTGGGGTTCTGAGGACTTGTAGGGTAGTACTTACTGGCTAGAGTAGAGGAAATGGATTCTATTTGAATATCTGTCTAGAGGCTTTGCCCCACAGGTCCTGGTTGTCCTTGATGGGCTGCAGCTGTGAGCATTGAAGAGAACTGGGATAAAAGGGGGCGGCGTAGCCATTCAGGGAGAGCCTTGAAGGAGCCCTGAACTGGGAAAGAACAGCATGCAGAAGAAAGCGTCTGTGCTGTGAAGATCTGCAGCCATAAGAACACACCGAGGAGGTATGGACTTTAGCAATCTGAGAACAGCATTATGGGACTCTAGAGAAATAGAACAACAACAAGTGGCAGCTTTCGATTTGGAGCAATCCAGCAAAGCTTGCAAATTTCTTGCTGGGCACCACCCTCTTGGTCAGGGCGAGTGGCCAGAAATGGAGGCCATTTTCCATGGGGAAAACGAAGTCATTGGCCCAGGCTCTGGGTGTCAGATGACAGGTGGCGTCTGGGGCTCTAAGGACTTGCAGGGTCCTAGTTGCTGGCAGCTTTCGTTCTGGAAGGATCCAGCAGAGTTTGTAGATTCCTGGCTTGGCACTGCCCTGCCTGCCAGGCAGAGTGGCCACAAATGAAGGCCATTTTCCATGGGAAAAACGAAGTCCTTTCCCCAGGGTCTCAGGAATATGTTCAAGGTGGCGTTTGAGGCTCTAAGTACTTCCAGGGCCCTAGTTGCTGGCAGCTTTTCTTTTGGAAAAATCCAGCAACGATTGCATCATTCTAGCTAGGCTCCCACTTTCTGCCAGGGTGAGTGGCTGCCAAGGGAGGCCATTTGCCATGGGAAAAAGAAGTCCTTTCCCCAGGGTCTGGGTGTCAGATGAAAGGTGGCCTTTGGGGTTCTGAGGACTTGTAGGGTAGTACTTACTGGCTAGAGTAGAGGAAATGGATTCTATTTGAATATCTGTCCCACAGGTCCTGGTTGTCCTTGATGGGCTGCAGCTGTGAGCATTGAAGAGAACTGGGATAAAAGGGGGCGGCGTAGCCATTCAGGGAGAGCCTTGAAGGAGCCCTGAACTGGGAAAGAACAGCATGCAGAAGAAAGCGTCTGTGCTGTGAAGATCTGCAGCCATAAGAACACACCGAGGAGGTATGGACTTTAGCAATCTGAGAACAGCATGATGGGACTCTAGAGAAATAGAACAACAACAAGTGGTAGCTTTAGATTTGGAGCAATCCAGCAAAGCTTGCAAATTTCTTGCTGGGCACCACCCTCTTGGTCAGGGTGAGAGGCCAGAAATGGAGGCCATTTTCCATGGGGAAAACGAAGTCATTGGCCCAGGCTCTGGGTGTCAGATGAAAGGTGGCGTCTGGGGCTCTAAGGACTTGCAGGGTCCTAGTTGCTGGCAGCTTTCGTTCTGGAAGGATCCAGCATAGTTTGTAGATTCCTGGCTTGGCACTGCCCTGCCTGCCAGGCCAAGTGGCCACAAATGAAGGCCATTTCCCATGGGAAAAACGAAGTCCTTTCCCCAGGGTCTCAGGAATATGTTCAAGGTGGCGTTTGAGGCTCTAAGTACTTCCAGGGCCCTAGTTGCTGGCAGCTTTTCTTTTGGAAAAATCCAGCAACGATTGCATCATTCTAGCTAGGCTCCCACTTTCTGCCAGGGTGAGTGGCTGCCAAGGGAGGCCATTTGCCATGGGAAAAAGAAGTCCTTTCCCCAGGGTCTGGGTGTCAGATGAAAGGTGGCCTTTGGGGTTCTGAGGACTTGTAGGGTAGTACTTACTGGCTAGAGTAGAGGAAATGGATTCTATTTGAATATCTGTCCCACAGGTCCTGGTTGTCCTTGATGGGCTGCAGCTGTGAGCATTGAAGAGAACTGGGATAAAAGGGGGCGGCGTAGCCATTCAGGGAGAGCCTTGAAGGAGCCCTGAACTGGGAAAGAACAGCATGCAGAAGAAAGCGTCTGTGCTGTGAAGATCTGCAGCCATAAGAACACACCGAGGAGGTATGGACTTTAGCAATCTGAGAACAGCATGATGGGACTCTAGAGAAATAGAACAACAACAAGTGGTAGCTTTAGATTTGGAGCAATCCAGCAAAGCTTGCAAATTTCTTGCTGGGCACCACCCTCTTGGTCAGGGCGAGTGGCCAGAAATGGAGGCCATTTTCCATGGGGAAAACGAAGTCATTGGCCCAGGCTCTGGGTGTCAGATGACTGGTGGCATCTGGGGCTCTAAGGACTTGCAGGGTCCTAGTTGCTGGCAGCTTTCGTTCTGGAAGGATCCAGCACAGTTTGTAGATTCCTGGCTTGGCACTGCCCTGCCTGCCAGGCCAAGTGGCCACAAATGAAGGCCATTTCCCATGGGAAAAACGAAGTCCTTTCCCCAGGGTCTCAGGAATATGTTCAAGGTGGCGTTTGAGGCTCTAAGTACTTCCAGGGCCCTAGTTGCTGCCAGCTTTTCTTTTGGAAAAATCCAGCAACGATTGCATCATTCTAGCTAGGCTCCCACTTTCTGCCAGGGTGAGTGGCTGCCAAGGGAGGCCATTTGCCATGGGAAAAAGAAGTCCTTTCCCCAGGGTCTGGGTGTCAGATGAAAGGTGGCCTTTGGGGTTCTGAGGACTTGTAGGGTAGTACTTACTGGCTAGAGTAGAGGAAATGGATTCTATTTGAATATCTGTCTAGAGGCTTTGCCCCACAGGTCCTGGTTGTCCTTGATGGGCTGCAGCTGTGAGCATTGAAGAGAACTGGGATAAAAGGGGGCGGCGTAGCCATTCAGGGAGAGCCTTGAAGGAGCCCTGAACTGGGAAAGAACAGCATGCAGAAGAAAGCGTCTGTGCTGTGAAGATCTGCAGCCATAAGAACACACCGAGGAGGTATGGACTTTAGCAATCTGAGAACAGCATGATGGGACTCTAGAGAAATAGAACAACAACAAGTGGCAGCTTTCGATTTGGAGCAATCCAGCAAAGCTTGCAAATTTCTTGCTGGGCACCACCCTCTTGGTCAGGGCGAGTGGCCAGAAATGGAGGCCATTTTCCATGGGGAAAACGAAGTCATTGGCCCAGGCTCTGGGTGTCAGATGACAGGTGGCGTCTGGGGCTCTAAGGACTTGCAGGGTCCTAGTTGCTGGCAGCTTTCGTTCTGGAAGGATCCAGCAGAGTTTGTAGATTCCTGGCTTGGCACTGCCCTGCCTGCCAGGCCAAGTGGCCACAAATGAAGGCCATTTCCCATGGGAAAAACGAAGTCCTTTCCCCAGGGTCTCAGGAATATGTTCAAGGTGGCGTTTGAGGCTCTAAGTACTTCCAGGGCCCTAGTTGCTGGCAGCTTTTCTTTTGGAAAAATCCAGCAACGATTGCATCATTCTAGCTAGGCTCCCACTTTCTGCCAGGGTGAGTGGCTGCCAAGGGAGGCCATTTGCCATGGGAAAAAGAAGTCCTTTCCCCAGGGTCTGGGTGTCAGATGAAAGGTGGCCTTTGGGGTTCTGAGGACTTGTAGGGTAGTACTTACTGGCTAGAGTAGAGGAAATGGATTCTATTTGAATATCTGTCCCACAGGTCCTGGTTGTCCTTGATGGGCTGCAGCTGTGAGCATTGAAGAGAACTGGGATAAAAGGGGGCGGCGTAGCCATTCAGGGAGAGCCTTGAAGGAGCCCTGAACTGGGAAAGAACAGCATGCAGAAGAAAGCGTCTGTGCTGTGAAGATCTGCAGCCATAAGAACACACCGAGGAGGTATGGACTTTAGCAATCTGAGAACAGCATGATGGGACTCTAGAGAAATAGAACAACAACAAGTGGCAGCTTTAGATTTGGAGCAATCCAGCAAAGCTTGCAAATTTCTTGCTGGGCACCACCCTCTTGGTCAGGGCGAGTGGCCAGAAATGGAGGCCATTTTCCATGGGGAAAACGAAGTCATTGGCCCAGGCTCTGGGTGTCAGATGACTGGTGGCATCTGGGGCTCTAAGGACTTGCAGGGTCCTAGTTGCTGGCAGCTTTCGTTCTGGAAGGATCCAGCAGAGTTTGTAGATTCCTGGCTTGGCACTGCCCTGCCTGCCAGGCAGAGTGGCCACAAATGAAGGCCATTTTCCATGGGAAAAACGAAGTCCTTTCCCCAGGGTCTCAGGAATATGTTCAAGGTGGCGTTTGAGGCTCTAAGTACTTCCAGGGCCCTAGTTGCTGGCAGCTTTTCTTTTGGAAAAATCCAGCAACGATTGCATCATTCTAGCTAGGCTCCCACTTTCTGCCAGGGTGAGTGGCTGCCAAGGGAGGCCATTTGCCATGGGAAAAAGAAGTCCTTTCCCCAGGGTCTGGGTGTCAGATGAAAGGTGGCCTTTGGGGTTCTGAGGACTTGTAGGGTAGTACTTACTGGCTAGAGTAGAGGAAATGGATTCTATTTGAATATCTGTCTAGAGGCTTTGCCCCACAGGTCCTGGTTGTCCTTGATGGGCTGCAGCTGTGAGCATTGAAGAGAACTGGGATAAAAGGGGGCGGCGTAGCCATTCAGGGAGAGCCTTGAAGGAGCCCTGAACTGGGAAAGAACAGCATGCAGAAGAAAGCGTCTGTGCTGTGAAGATCTGCAGCCATAAGAACACACCGAGGAGGTATGGACTTTAGCAATCTGAGAACAGCATGATGGGACTCTAGAGAAATAGAACAACAACAAGTGGCAGCTTTCGATTTGGAGCAATCCAGCAAAGCTTGCAAATTTCTTGCTGGGCACCACCCTCTTGGTCAGGGCGAGTGGCCAGAAATGGAGGCCATTTTCCATGGGGAAAACGAAGTCATTGGCCCAGGCTCTGGGTGTCAGATGACTGGTGGCATCTGGGGCTCTAAGGACTTGCAGGGTCCTAGTTGCTGGCAGCTTTCGTTCTGGAAGGATCCAGCAGAGTTTGTAGATTCCTGGCTTGGCACTGCCCTGCCTGCCAGGCCAAGTGGCCAGAAATGAAGGCCATTTTCCATGGGAAAAACGAAGTCCTTTCCCCAGGGTCTCAGTAATATGTTCAAGGTGGCGTTTGAGGCTCTAAGTACTTCCAGGGCCCTAGTTGCTGGCAGCTTTTCTTTTGGAAAAATCCAGCAACGATTGCATCATTCTAGCTAGGCTCCCACTTTCTGCCAGGGTGAGTGGCTGCCAAGGGAGGCCATTTGCCATGGGAAAAAGAAGTCCTTTCCCCAGGGTCTGGGTGTCAGATGAAAGGTGGCCTTTGGGGTTCTGAGGACTTGTAGGGTAGTACTTACTGGCTAGAGTAGAGGAAATGGATTCTATTTGAATATCTGTCTAGAGGCTTTGCCCCACAGGTCCTGGTTGTCCTTGATGGGCTGCAGCTGTGAGCATTGAAGAGAACTGGGATAAAAGGGGGCGGCTTAGCCATTCAGGGAGAGCCTTGAAGGAGCCCTGAACTGGGAAAGAACAGCATGCAGAAGAAAGCGTCTGTGCTGTGAAGATCTGCAGCCATAAGAACACACCGAGGAGGTATGGACTTTAGCAATCTGAGAACAGCATTATGGGACTCTAGAGAAATAGAACAACAACAAGTGGCAGCTTTCGATTTGGAGCAATCCAGCAAAGCTTGCAAATTTCTTGCTGGGCACCACCCTCTTGGTCAGGGCGAGTGGCCAGAAATGGAGGCCATTTTCCATGGGGAAAACGAAGTCATTGGCCCAGGCTCTGGGTGTCAGATGACAGGTGGCGTCTGGGGCTCTAAGGACTTGCAGGGTCCTAGTTGCTGGCAGCTTTCGTTCTGGAAGGATCCAGCAGAGTTTGTAGATTCCTGGCTTGGCACTGCCCTGCCTGCCAGGCCAAGTGGCCACAAATGAAGGCCATTTTCCATGGGAAAAACGAAGTCCTTTCCCCAGGGTCTCAGGAATATGTTCAAGGTGGCGTTTGAGGCTCTAAGTACTTCCAGGGCCCTAGTTGCTGGCAGCTTTTCTTTTGGAAAAATCCAGCAACGATTGCATCATTCTAGCTAGGCTCCCACTTTCTGCCAGGGTGAGTGGCTGCCAAGGGAGGCCATTTGCCATGGGAAAAAGAAGTCCTTTCCCCAGGGTCTGGGTGTCAGATGAAAGGTGGCCTTTGGGGTTCTGAGGACTTGTAGGGTAGTACTTACTGGCTAGAGTAGAGGAAATGGATTCTATTTGAATATCTGTCCCACAGGTCCTGGTTGTCCTTGATGGGCTGCAGCTGTGAGCATTGAAGAGAACTGGGATAAAAGGGGGCGGCGTAGCCATTCAGGGAGAGCCTTGAAGGAGCCCTGAACTGGGAAAGAACAGCATGCAGAAGAAAGCGTCTGTGCTGTGAAGATCTGCAGCCATAAGAACACACCGAGGAGGTATGGACTTTAGCAATCTGAGAACAGCATGATGGGACTCTAGAGAAATAGAACAACAACAAGTGGTAGCTTTAGATTTGGAGCAATCCAGCAAAGCTTGCAAATTTCTTGCTGGGCACCACCCTCTTGGTCAGGGCGAGTGGCCAGAAATGGAGGCCATTTTCCATGGGGAAAACGAAGTCATTGGCCCAGGCTCTGGGTGTCAGATGACAGGTGGCATCTGGGGCTCTAAGGACTTGCAGGGTCCTAGTTGCTGGCAGCTTTCGTTCTGGAAGGATCCAGCAGAGTTTGTAGATTCCTGGCTTGGCACTGCCCTGCCTGCCAGGCCAAGTGGCCACAAATGAAGGCCATTTTCCATGGGAAAAACGAAGTCCTTTCCCCAGGGTCTCAGGAATATGTTCAAGGTGGCGTTTGAGGCTCTAAGTACTTCCAGGGCCCTAGTTGCTGGCAGCTTTTCTTTTGGAAAAATCCAGCAACGATTGCATCATTCTAGCTAGGCTCCCACTTTCTGCCAGGGTGAGTGGCTGCCAAGGGAGGCCATTTGCCATGGGAAAAAGAAGTCCTTTCCCCAGGGTCTGGGTGTCAGATGAAAGGTGGCCTTTGGGGTTCTGAGGACTTGTAGGGTAGTACTTACTGGCTAGAGTAGAGGAAATGGATTCTATTTGAATATCTGTCTAGAGGCTTTGCCCCACAGGTCCTGGTTGTCCTTGATGGGCTGCAGCTGTGAGCATTGAAGAGAACTGGGATAAAAGGGGGCGGCGTAGCCATTCAGGGAGAGCCTTGAAGGAGCCCTGAACTGGGAAAGAACAGCATGCAGAAGAAAGCGTCTGTGCTGTGAAGATCTGCAGCCATAAGAACACACCGAGGAGGTATGGACTTTAGCAATCTGAGAACAGCATGATGGGACTCTAGAGAAATAGAAGAACAACAAGTGGCAGGTTTCGATTTGGAGCAATCCAGCAAAGCTTGCAAATTTCTTGCTGGGCACCACCCTCTTGGTCAGGGCGAGTGGCCAGAAATGGAGGCCATTTTCCATGGGGAAAACGAAGTCATTGGCCCAGGCTCTGGGTGTCAGATGACAGGTGGCGTCTGGGGCTCTAAGGACTTGCAGGGTCCTAGTTGCTGGCAGCTTTCGTTCTGGAAGGATCCAGCACAGTTTGTAGATTCCTGGCTTGGCACTGCCCTGCCTGCCAGGCCAAGTGGCCACAAATGAAGGCCATTTCCCATGGGAAAAACGAAGTCCTTTCCCCAGGGTCTCAGGAATATGTTCAAGGTGGCGTTTGAGGCTCTAAGTACTTCCAGGGCCCTAGTTGCTGGCAGCTTTTCTTTTGGAAAAATCCAGCAACGATTGCATCATTCTAGCTAGGCTCCCACTTTCTGCCAGGGTGAGTGGCTGCCAAGGGAGGCCATTTGCCATGGGAAAAAGAAGTCCTTTCCCCAGGGTCTGGGTGTCAGATGAAAGGTGGCCTTTGGGGTTCTGAGGACTTGTAGGGTAGTACTTACTGGCTAGAGTAGAGGAAATGGATTCTATTTGAATATCTGTCCCACAGGTCCTGGTTGTCCTTGATGGGCTGCAGCTGTGAGCATTGAAGAGAACTGGGATAAAAGGGGGCGGCGTAGCCATTCAGGGAGAGCCTTGAAGGAGCCCTGAACTGGGAAAGAACAGCATGCAGAAGAAAGCGTCTGTGCTGTGAAGATCTGCAGCCATAAGAACACACCGAGGAGGTATGGACTTTAGCAATCTGAGAACAGCATGATGGGACTCTAGAGAAATAGAACAACAACAAGTGGTAGCTTTAGATTTGGAGCAATCCAGCAAAGCTTGCAAATTTCTTGCTGGGCACCACCCTCTTGGTCAGGGCGAGTGGCCAGAAATGGAGGCCATTTTCCATGGGGAAAACGAAGTCATTGGCCCAGGCTCTGGGTGTCAGATGACAGGTGGCATCTGGGGCTCTAAGGACTTGCAGGGTCCTAGTTGCTGGCAGCTTTCGTTCTGGAAGGATCCAGCAGAGTTTGTAGATTCCTGGCTTGGCACTGCCCTGCCTGCCAGGCCAAGTGGCCACAAATGAAGGCCATTTTCCATGGGAAAAACGAAGTCCTTTCCCCAGGGTCTCAGTAATATGTTCAAGGTGGCGTTTGAGGCTCTAAGTACTTCCAGGGCCCTAGTTGCTGGCAGCTTTTCTTTTGGAAAAATCCAGCAACGATTGCATCATTCTAGCTAGGCTCCCACTTTCTGCCAGGGTGAGTGGCTGCCAAGGGAGGCCATTTGCCATGGGAAAAAGAAGTCCTTTCCCCAGGGTCTGGGTGTCAGATGAAAGGTGGCCTTTGGGGTTCTGAGGACTTGTAGGGTAGTACTTACTGGCTAGAGTAGAGGAAATGGATTCTATTTGAATATCTGTCCCACAGGTCCTGGTTGTCCTTGATGGGCTGCAGCTGTGAGCATTGAAGAGAACTGGGATAAAAGGGGGCGGCGTAGCCATTCAGGGAGAGCCTTGAAGGAGCCCTGAACTGGGAAAGAACAGCATGCAGAAGAAAGCGTCTGTGCTGTGAAGATCTGCAGCCATAAGAACACACCGAGGAGGTATGGACTTTAGCAATCTGAGAACAGCATGATGGGACTCTAGAGAAATAGAAGAACAACAAGTGGTAGCTTTCGATTTGGAGCAATCCAGCAAAGCTTGCAAATTTCTTGCTGGGCACCACCCTCTTGGTCAGGGCGAGTGGCCAGAAATGGAGGCCATTTTCCATGGGGAAAACGAAGTCATTGGCCCAGGCTCTGGGTGTCAGATGACTGGTGGCATCTGGGGCTCTAAGGACTTGCAGGGTCCTAGTTGCTGGCAGCTTTCGTTCTGGAAGGATCCAGCAGAGTTTGTAGATTCCTGGCTTGGCACTGCCCTGCCTGCCAGGCCAAGTGGCCACAAATGAAGGCCATTTTCCATGGGAAAAACGAAGTCCTTTCCCCAGGGTCTCAGTAATATGTTCAAGGTGGCGTTTGAGGCTCTAAGTACTTCCAGGGCCCTAGTTGCTGCCAGCTTTTCTTTTGGAAAAATCCAGCAACGATTGCATCATTCTAGCTAGGCTCCCACTTTCTGCCAGGGTGAGTGGCTGCCAAGGGAGGCCATTTGCCATGGGAAAAAGAAGTCCTTTCCCCAGGGTCTGGGTGTCAGATGAAAGGTGGCCTTTGGGGTTCTGAGGACTTGTAGGGTAGTACTTACTGGCTAGAGTAGAGGAAATGGATTCTATTTGAATATCTGTCTAGAGGCTTTGCCCCACAGGTCCTGGTTGTCCTTGATGGGCTGCAGCTGTGAGCATTGAAGAGAACTGGGATAAAAGGGGGCGGCGTAGCCATTCAGGGAGAGCCTTGAAGGAGCCCTGAACTGGGAAAGAACAGCATGCAGAAGAAAGCGTCTGTGCTGTGAAGATCTGCAGCCATAAGAACACACCGAGGAGGTATGGACTTTAGCAATCTGAGAACAGCATGATGGGACTCTAGAGAAATAGAACAACAACAAGTGGTAGCTTTCGATTTGGAGCAATCCAGCAAAGCTTGCAAATTTCTTGCTGGGCACCACCCTCTTGGTCAGGGCGAGTGGCCAGAAATGGAGGCCATTTTCCATGGGGAAAACGAAGTCATTGGCCCAGGCTCTGGGTGTCAGATGACTGGTGGCATCTGGGGCTCTAAGGACTTGCAGGGTCCTAGTTGCTGGCAGCTTTCGTTCTGGAAGGATCCAGCAGAGTTTGTAGATTCCTGGCTTGGCACTGCCCTGCCTGCCAGGCAGAGTGGCCACAAATGAAGGCCATTTTCCATGGGAAAAACGAAGTCCTTTCCCCAGGGTCTCAGGAATATGTTCAAGGTGGCGTTTGAGGCTCTAAGTACTTCCAGGGCCCTAGTTGCTGCCAGCTTTTCTTTTGGAAAAATCCAGCAACGATTGCATCATTCTAGCTAGGCTCCCACTTTCTGCCAGGGTGAGTGGCTGCCAAGGGAGGCCATTTGCCATGGGAAAAAGAAGTCCTTTCCCCAGGGTCTGGGTGTCAGATGAAAGGTGGCCTTTGGGGTTCTGAGGACTTGTAGGGTAGTACTTACTGGCTAGAGTAGAGGAAATGGATTCTATTTGAATATCTGTCTAGAGGCTTTGCCCCACAGGTCCTGGTTGTCCTTGATGGGCTGCAGCTGTGAGCATTGAAGAGAACTGGGATAAAAGGGGGCGGCTTAGCCATTCAGGGAGAGCCTTGAAGGAGCCCTGAACTGGGAAAGAACAGCATGCAGAAGAAAGCGTCTGTGCTGTGAAGATCTGCAGCCATAAGAACACACCGAGGAGGTATGGACTTTAGCAATCTGAGAACAGCATGATGGGACTCTAGAGAAATAGAAGAACAACAAGTGGCAGGTTTCGATTTGGAGCAATCCAGCAAAGCTTGCAAATTTCTTGCTGGGCACCACCCTCTTGGTCAGGGCGAGTGGCCAGAAATGGAGGCCATTTTCCATGGGGAAAACGAAGTCATTGGCCCAGGCTCTGGGTGTCAGATGACTGGTGGCATCTGGGGCTGTAAGGACTTGCAGGGTCCTAGTTGCTGGCAGCTTTCGTTCTGGAAGGATCCAGCACAGTTTGTAGATTCCTGGCTTGGCACTGCCCTGCCTGCCAGGCAGAGTGGCCACAAATGAAGGCCATTTTCCATGGGAAAAACGAAGTCCTTTCCCCAGGGTCTCAGTAATATGTTCAAGGTGGCGTTTGAGGCTCTAAGTACTTCCAGGGCCCTAGTTGCTGCCAGCTTTTCTTTGGAAAAATCCAGCAACGATTGCATCATTCTAGCTAGGCTCCCACTTTCTGCCAGGGTGAGTGGCTGCCAAGGGAGGCCATTTGCCATGGGAAAAAGAAGTCCTTTCCCCAGGGTCTGGGTGTCAGATGAAAGGTGGCCTTTGGGGTTCTGAGGACTTGTAGGGTAGTACTTACTGGCTAGAGTAGAGGAAATGGATTCTATTTGAATATCTGTCCCACAGGTCCTGGTTGTCCTTGATGGGCTGCAGCTGTGAGCATTGAAGAGAACTGGGATAAAAGGGGGCGGCGTAGCCATTCAGGGAGAGCCTTGAAGGAGCCCTGAACTGGGAAAGAACAGCATGCAGAAGAAAGCGTCTGTGCTGTGAAGATCTGCAGCCATAAGAACACACCGAGGAGGTATGGACTTTAGCAATCTGAGAACAGCATGATGGGACTCTAGAGAAATAGAACAACAACAAGTGGTAGCTTTAGATTTGGAGCAATCCAGCAAAGCTTGCAAATTTCTTGCTGGGCACCACCCTCTTGGTCAGGGCGAGTGGCCAGAAATGGAGGCCATTTTCCATGGGGAAAACGAAGTCATTGGCCCAGGCTCTGGGTGTCAGATGACTGGTGGCATCTGGGGCTCTAAGGACTTGCAGGGTCCTAGTTGCTGGCAGCTTTCGTTCTGGAAGGATCCAGCAGAGTTTGTAGATTCCTGGCTTGGCACTGCCCTGCCTGCCAGGCAGAGTGGCCACAAATGAAGGCCATTTTCCATGGGAAAAACGAAGTCCTTTCCCCAGGGTCTCAGTAATATGTTCAAGGTGGCGTTTGAGGCTCTAAGTACTTCCAGGGCCCTAGTTGCTGCCAGCTTTTCTTTTGGAAAAATCCAGCAACGATTGCATCATTCTAGCTAGGCTCCCACTTTCTGCCAGGGTGAGTGGCTGCCAAGGGAGGCCATTTGCCATGGGAAAAAGAAGTCCTTTCCCCAGGGTCTGGGTGTCAGATGAAAGGTGGCCTTTGGGGTTCTGAGGACTTGTAGGGTAGTACTTACTGGCTAGAGTAGAGGAAATGGATTCTATTTGAATATCTGTCCCACAGGTCCTGGTTGTCCTTGATGGGCTGCAGCTGTGAGCATTGAAGAGAACTGGGATAAAAGGGGGCGGCGTAGCCATTCAGGGAGAGCCTTGAAGGAGCCCTGAACTGGGAAAGAACAGCATGCAGAAGAAAGCGTCTGTGCTGTGAAGATCTGCAGCCATAAGAACACACCGAGGAGGTATGGACTTTAGCAATCTGAGAACAGCATGATGGGACTCTAGAGAAATAGAACAACAACAAGTGGTAGCTTTAGATTTGGAGCAATCCAGCAAAGCTTGCAAATTTCTTGCTGGGCACCACCCTCTTGGTCAGGGCGAGTGGCCAGAAATGGAGGCCATTTTCCATGGGGAAAACGAAGTCATTGGCCCAGGCTCTGGGTGTCAGATGACAGGTGGCATCTGGGGCTCTAAGGACTTGCAGGGTCCTAGTTGCTGGCAGCTTTCGTTCTGGAAGGATCCAGCAGAGTTTGTAGATTCCTGGCTTGGCACTGCCCTGCCTGCCAGGCAGAGTGGCCACAAATGAAGGCCATTTTCCATGGGAAAAACGAAGTCCTTTCCCCAGGGTCTCAGGAATATGTTCAAGGTGGCGTTTGAGGCTCTAAGTACTTCCAGGGCCCTAGTTGCTGCCAGCTTTTCTTTTGGAAAAATCCAGCAACGATTGCATCATTCTAGCTAGGCTCCCACTTTCTGCCAGGGTGAGTGGCTGCCAAGGGAGGCCATTTGCCATGGGAAAAAGAAGTCCTTTCCCCAGGGTCTGGGTGTCAGATGAAAGGTGGCCTTTGGGGTTCTGAGGACTTGTAGGGTAGTACTTACTGGCTAGAGTAGAGGAAATGGATTCTATTTGAATATCTGTCTAGAGGCTTTGCCCCACAGGTCCTGGTTGTCCTTGATGGGCTGCAGCTGTGAGCATTGAAGAGAACTGGGATAAAAGGGGGCGGCGTAGCCATTCAGGGAGAGCCTTGAAGGAGCCCTGAACTGGGAAAGAACAGCATGCAGAAGAAAGCGTCTGTGCTGTGAAGATCTGCAGCCATAAGAACACACCGAGGAGGTATGGACTTTAGCAATCTGAGAACAGCATGATGGGACTCTAGAGAAATAGAACAACAACAAGTGGTAGCTTTCGATTTGGAGCAATCCAGCAAAGCTTGCAAATTTCTTGCTGGGCACCACCCTCTTGGTCAGGGCGAGTGGCCAGAAATGGAGGCCATTTTCCATGGGGAAAACGAAGTCATTGGCCCAGGCTCTGGGTGTCAGATGACAGGTGGCATCTGGGGCTCTAAGGACTTGCAGGGTCCTAGTTGCTGGCAGCTTTCGTTCTGGAAGGATCCAGCAGAGTTTGTAGATTCCTGGCTTGGCACTGCCCTGCCTGCCAGGCAAGTGGCCACAAATGAAGGCCATTTTCCATGGGAAAAACGAAGTCCTTTCCCCAGGGTCTCAGTAATATGTTCAAGGTGGCGTTTGAGGCTCTAAGTACTTCCAGGGCCCTAGTTGCTGGCAGCTTTTCTTTTGGAAAAATCCAGCAACGATTGCATCATTCTAGCTAGGCTCCCACTTTCTGCCAGGGTGAGTGGCTGCCAAGGGAGGCCATTTGCCATGGGAAAAAGAAGTCCTTTCCCCAGGGTCTGGGTGTCAGATGAAAGGTGGCCTTTGGGGTTCTGAGGACTTGTAGGGTAGTACTTACTGGCTAGAGTAGAGGAAATGGATTCTATTTGAATATCTGTCCCACAGGTCCTGGTTGTCCTTGATGGGCTGCAGCTGTGAGCATTGAAGAGAACTGGGATAAAAGGGGGCGGCGTAGCCATTCAGGGAGAGCCTTGAAGGAGCCCTGAACTGGGAAAGAACAGCATGCAGAAGAAAGCGTCTGTGCTGTGAAGATCTGCAGCCATAAGAACACACCGAGGAGGTATGGACTTTAGCAATCTGAGAACAGCATGATGGGACTCTAGAGAAATAGAAGAACAACAAGTGGTAGCTTTAGATTTGGAGCAATCCAGCAAAGCTTGCAAATTTCTTGCTGGGCACCACCCTCTTGGTCAGGGCGAGTGGCAGAAATGGAGGCCATTTTCCATGGGGAAAACGAAGTCATTGGCCCAGGCTCTGGGTGTCAGATGACTGGTGGCATCTGGGGCTCTAAGGACTTGCAGGGTCCTAGTTGCTGGCAGCTTTCGTTCTGGAAGGATCCAGCAGAGTTTGTAGATTCCTGGCTTGGCACTGCCCTGCCTGCCAGGCCAAGTGGCCACAAATGAAGGCCATTTCCCATGGGAAAAACGAAGTCCTTTCCCCAGGGTCTCAGGAATATGTTCAAGGTGGCGTTTGAGGCTCTAAGTACTTCCAGGGCCCTAGTTGCTGCCAGCTTTTCTTTTGGAAAAATCCAGCAACGATTGCATCATTCTAGCTAGGCTCCCACTTTCTGCCAGGGTGAGTGGCTGCCAAGGGAGGCCATTTGCCATGGGAAAAAGAAGTCCTTTCCCCAGGGTCTGGGTGTCAGATGAAAGGTGGCCTTTGGGGTTCTGAGGACTTGTAGGGTAGTACTTACTGGCTAGAGTAGAGGAAATGGATTCTATTTGAATATCTGTCTAGAGGCTTTGCCCCACAGGTCCTGGTTGTCCTTGATGGGCTGCAGCTGTGAGCATTGAAGAGAACTGGGATAAAAGGGGGCGGCGTAGCCATTCAGGGAGAGCCTTGAAGGAGCCCTGAACTGGGAAAGAACAGCATGCAGAAGAAAGCGTCTGTGCTGTGAAGATCTGCAGCCATAAGAACACACC
>NW_027510035.1:0-50039 GCF_051311805.1 Agelaius phoeniceus | reverse complement strand
TTTCTCTAGAGTCCCATCATTGCTGTTCTCAGATTGCTAAAGTCCATACCTCCTCGGTGTGTTCTTATGGCTGCAGATCTTCACAGCACAGACGCTTTCTTCTGCATGCTGTTCTTTCCCAGTTCAGGGCTCCTTCAAGGCTCTCCCTGAATGGCTAAGCCGCCCCCTTTTATCCCAGTTCTCTTCAATGCTCACAGCTGCAGCCCATCAAGGACAACCAGGGACCTGTGGGACAGATATTCAAATAGAATCCATTTCCTCTACTCTAGCCAGTAAGTACTACCCTACAAGTCCTCAGAACCCCAAAGGCCACCTTCATCTGACACCCAGACCCTGGGGAAAGGACTTCTTTTTCCCATGGCAAATGGCCTCCCTTGGCAGCCACTCACCCTGGCAGAAAGTGGGAGCCTAGCTAGAATGATGCAATCGTTGCTGGATATTTCCAAAAGAAAAGCTGGCAGCAACTAGGGCCCTGGAAGTACTTAGAGCCTCAAACGCCACCTTGAACATATTCTGAGACCTGGGGAAAGGACTTCGTTTTTCCCATGGGAAAATGGCCTTCATTTGTGGCCACTTGGCCTGGCAGGCAGGGCAGTGCCAAGCCAGGAATCTACAACTCTGCTGGATCCTTCCAGAACGAAAGCTGCCAGCAACTAGGACCCTGCAAGTCCTTACAGCCCCAGATGCCACCAGTCATCTGACACCAGAGCCTGGGCCAATGACTTCGTTTCCCCATGGAAAATGGCCTCCATTTCTGCCACTCGCCCTGACCAAGAGGGTGTGCCCAGCAAGAATTTGCAAGCTTTGCTGGATTGCTCCAAATCTAAAGCTACCACTTGTTGTTGTTCTATTTCTCTAGAGTCCCATCATGCTGTTCTCAGATTGCTAAAGTCCATACCTCCTCGGTGTGTTCTTATGGCTGCAGATCTTCACAGCACAGACGCTTTCTTCTGCATGCTGTTCTTTCCCAGTTCAGGCTCCTTCAAGGCTCTCCCTGAATGGCTACGCCGCCCCCTTTTATCCCAGTTCTCTTCAATGCTCACAGCTGCAGCCCATCAAGGACAACCAGGACCTGTGGGACAGATATTCAAATAGAATCCATTTCCTCTACTCTAGCCAGTAAGTAGTACCCTACAAGTCCTCAGAACCCCAAAGGCCACCTTTCATCTGACACCCAGACCCTGGGGAAAGGACTTCTTTTTCCCATGGCAAATGGCCTCCCTTGGCAGCCACTCACCCTGGCAGAAAGTGGGAGCCTAGCTAGAATGATGCAATCGTTGCTGGATTTTTCCAAAAGAAAAGCTGCCAGCAACTAGGGCCCTGGAAGTACTTAGAGCCTCAAACGCCACCTTGAACATATTCCTGAGACCCTGGGGAAAGGACTTCGTTTTTCCCATGGAAAATGGCCTTCATTGTGGCCACTTGCCTGGCAGGCAGGGCAGTGCCAAGCCAGGAATCTACAAACTCTGCTGGATCCTTCCAGAACGAAAGCTGCCAGCAACTAGGACCCTGCAAGTCCTTACAGCCCCAGATGCCACCAGTCATCTGACACCCAGAGCCTGGGCCAATGACTTCGTTTTCCCCATGGAAAATGGCCTCCATTTCTGGCCACTCGCCCTGACCAAGAGGGTGGTGCCCAGCAAGAAATTTGCAAGCTTTGCTGGATTGCTCCAAATCGAAAGCTGCCACTTGTTGTTCTTCTATTTCTCTAGAGTCCCATCATGCTGTTCTCAGATTGCTAAAGTCCATACCTCCTCGGTGTGTTCTTATGGCTGCAGATCTTCACAGCACAGACGCTTTCTTCTGCATGCTGTTCTTTCCCAGTTCAGGGCTCCTTCAAGGCTCTCCCTGAATGGCTAAGCCGCCCCCTTTTATCCCAGTCTCTTCAATGCTCACAGCTGCAGCCCATCAAGGACAACCAGGACCTGTGGGGCAAAGCCTCTAGACAGATATTCAAATAGAATCCATTTCCTCTACTCTAGCCAGTAAGTACTACCCTACAAGTCCTCAGAACCCCAAAGGCCACCTTTCATCTGACACCCAGACCCTGGGAAAGGACTTCTTTTTCCCATGGCAAATGGCCTCCCTTGGCAGCCACTCACCCTGGCAGAAAGTGGGAGCCTAGCTAGAATGATGCAATCGTTGCTGGATTTTTCCAAAAGAAAAGCTGGCAGCAACTAGGGCCCTGGAAGTACTTAGAGCCTCAAACGCCACCTTGAACATATTCCTGAGACCTGGGGAAAGGACTTCGTTTTTCCATGGGAAATGGCCTTCATTTGTGGCCACTTGCCTGGCAGGCAGGGCAGTGCCAAGCCAGGAATCTACAAACTCTGCTGGATCCTTCCAGAACGAAAGCTGCCAGCAACTAGGACCCTGCAAGTCCTTAGAGCCCCAGATGCCACCAGTCATCTGACACCCAGAGCCTGGGCCAATGACTTCGTTTTCCCCATGGAAAATGGCCTCCATTTCTGGCCACTCGCCCTGACCAAGAGGGTGGTGCCCAGCAAGAAATTTGCAAGCTTTGCTGGATTGCTCCAAATCTAAAGCTACCACTTGTTGTTGTTCTATTTCTCTAGAGTCCCATCATGCTGTTCTCAAGATTGCTAAAGTCCATACCTCCTCGGTGTGTTCTTATGGCTGCAGATCTTCACAGCACAGACGCTTTCTTCTGCATGCTGTTCTTTTCCCAGTTCAGGGCTCCTTCAAGGCTCTCCTGAATGGCTAAGCCGCCCCCTTTTATCCCAGTTCTCTTCAATGCTCACAGCTGCAGCCCATCAAGGACAACCAGGACCTGTGGGACAGATATTCAAATAGAATCCATTTCCTCTACTCTAGCCAGTAAGTACTACCCTACAAGTCCTCAGAACCCCAAAGGCCACCTTTCATCTGACACCCAGACCCTGGGGAAAGGACTTCTTTTTCCCATGGCAAATGGCCTCCCTTGGCAGCCACTCACCCTGGCAGAAAGTGGGAGCCTAGCTAGAATGATGCAATCGTTGCTGGATTTTTCCAAAAGAAAAGCTGCAGCAACTAGGGCCCTGGAAGTACTTAGAGCCTCAAACGCCACCTTGAACATATTCCTGAGACCCTGGGAAAGGACTTCGTTTTTCCCATGGAAAATGGCCTTCATTTGTGGCCACTTGGCCTGGCAGGCAGGCAGTGCCAAGCCAGGAATCTACAAACTCTGCTGGATCCTTCCAGAACGAAAGCTGCCAGCAACTAGGACCCTGCAAGTCCTTACAGCCCCAGATGCCACCAGTCATCTGACACCCAGAGCCTGGGCCAATGACTTCGTTTTCCCCATGGAAAATGGCCTCCATTTCTGGCCACTCGCCCTGACCAAGAGGGTGGTGCCCAGCAAGAAATTGCAAGCTTTGCTGGATTGCTCCAAATCTAAAGCTACCACTTGTTGTTGTTCTATTTCTCTAGAGTCCCATCATGCTGTTCTCAGATTGCTAAAGTCCATACCTCCTCGGTGTGTTCTTATGGCTGCAGATCTTCACAGCACAGACGCTTTCTTCTGCATGCTGTTCTTTCCCAGTTCAGGGCTCCTTCAAGGCTCTCCCTGAATGGCTACGCCGCCCCCTTTTATCCCAGTTCTCTTCAATGCTCACAGCTGCAGCCCATCAAGGACAACCAGGACCTGTGGGACAGATATTCAAATAGAATCCATTTCCTCTACTCTAGCCAGTAAGTAGTACCCTACAAGTCCTCAGAACCCCAAAGGCCACCTTTCATCTGACACCCAGACCCTGGGGAAAGGACTTCTTTTTCCCATGGCAAATGGCCTCCCTTGGCAGCCACTCACCCTGGCAGAAAGTGGAGCCTAGCTAGAATGATGCAATCGTTGCTGGATTTTTCCAAAAGAAAAGCTGCCAGCAACTAGGGCCCTGGAAGTACTTAGAGCCTCAAACGCCACCTTGAACATATTCCTGAGACCCTGGGGAAAGGACTTCGTTTTTCCCATGGAAAATGGCCTTCATTTGTGGCCACTTGGCCTGGCAGGCAGGGCAGTGCCAAGCCAGGAATCTACAAACTCTGCTGGATCCTTCCAGAACGAAAGCTGCCAGCAACTAGGACCCTGCAAGTCCTTACAGCCCCAGATGCCACCAGTCATCTGACACCCAGAGCCTGGGCCAATGACTTCGTTTTCCCCATGGAAAATGGCCTCCATTTCTGGCCACTCGCCCTGACCAAGAGGGTGGTGCCCAGCAAGAAATTTGCAAGCTTTGCTGGATTGCTCCAAATCGAAAGCTGCCACTTGTTGTTCTTCTATTTCTCTAGAGTCCCATCATGCTGTTCTCAGATTGCTAAAGTCCATACCTCCTCGGTGTGTTCTTATGGCTGCAGATCTTCACAGCACAGACGCTTTCTTCTGCATGCTGTTCTTTCCCAGTTCAGGGCTCCTTCAAGGCTCTCCTGAATGGCTAAGCCGCCCCCTTTTATCCCAGTTCTCTTCAATGCTCACAGCTGCAGCCCATCAAGGACAACCAGGACCTGTGGGCAAAGCCTCTAGACAGATATTCAAATAGAATCCATTTCCTCTACTCTAGCCAGTAAGTACTACCTACAAGTCCTCAGAACCCCAAAGGCCACCTTTCATCTGACACCCAGACCCTGGGGAAAGGACTTCTTTTTCCCATGGCAAATGGCCTCCCTTGGCAGCCACTCACCCTGCAGAAAGTGGGAGCCTAGCTAGAATGATGCAATCGTTGCTGGATTTTTCCAAAAGAAAAGCTGGCAGCAACTAGGGCCCTGGAAGTACTTAGAGCCTCAAACGCCACCTTGAACATATTCCTGAGACCCTGGGGAAAGGACTTCGTTTTTCCCATGGGAAATGGCCTTCATTTGTGGCCACTTGGCCTGGCAGGCAGGGCAGTGCCAAGCCAGGAATCTACAAACTGTGCTGGATCCTTCCAGAACGAAAGCTGCCAGCAACTAGGACCCTGCAAGTCCTTACAGCCCCAGATGCCACCAGTCATCTGACACCCAGAGCCTGGGCCAATGACTTCGTTTTCCCCATGGAAAATTGCCTCCATTTCTGGCCACTCGCCCTGACCAAGAGGGTGGTGCCCAGCAAGAAATTTGCAAGCTTTGCTGGATTGCTCCAAATCGAAAGCTACCACTTGTTGTTGTTCTATTTCTCTAGAGTCCCATCATGCTGTTCTCAGATTGCTAAAGTCCATACCTCCTCGGTGTGTTCTTATGGCTGCAGATCTTCACAGCACAGACGCTTTCTTCTGCATGCTGTTCTTTCCCAGTTCAGGGCTCCTTCAAGGCTCTCCCTGAATGGCTACGCCGCCCCCTTTTATCCCAGTTCTCTTCAATGCTCACAGCTGCAGCCCATCAAGGACAACCAGGACCTGTGGGACAGATATTCAAATAGAATCCATTTCCTCTACTCTAGCCAGTAAGTACTACCCTACAAGTCCTCAGAACCCAAAGGCCACCTTTCATCTGACACCCAGACCCTGGGGAAAGGACTTCTTTTTCCCATGGCAAATGGCCTCCCTTGGCAGCCACTCACCCTGGCAGAAAGTGGGAGCCTAGCTAGAATGATGCAATCGTTGCTGGATTTTTCCAAAAGAAAAGCTGCCAGCAACTAGGGCCCTGGAAGTACTTAGAGCCTCAAACGCCACCTTGAACATATTCCTGAGACCCTGGGGAAAGGACTTCGTTTTTCCCATGGGAAATGGCCTTCATTTGTGGCCACTTGGCCTGGCAGGCAGGCAGTGCCAAGCCAGGAATCTACAAACTCTGCTGGATCCTTCCAGAACGAAAGCTGCCAGCAACTAGGACCCTGCAAGTCCTTAGAGCCCCAGATGCCACCAGTCATCTGACACCCAGAGCCTGGGCCAATGACTTCGTTTTCCCCATGGAAAATGGCCTCCATTTCTGGCCACTCGCCCTGACCAAGAGGGTGGTGCCCAGCAAGAAATTTGCAAGCTTTGCTGGATTGCTCCAAATCTAAAGCTACCACTTGTTGTTGTTCTATTTCTCTAGAGTCCCATCATGCTGTTCTCAGATTGCTAAAGTCCATACCTCCTCGGTGTGTTCTTATGGCTGCAGATCTTCACAGCACAGACGCTTTCTTCTGCATGCTGTTCTTTCCCAGTTCAGGGCTCCTTCAAGGCTCTCCCTGAATGGCTAAGCCGCCCCCTTTTATCCCAGTTCTCTTCAATGCTCACAGCTGCAGCCCATCAAGGACAACCAGGACCTGTGGGACAGATATTCAAATAGAATCCATTTCCTCTACTCTAGCCAGTAAGTACTACCCTACAAGTCCTCAGAACCCCAAAGGCCACCTTTCATCTGACACCCAGACCCTGGGGAAAGGACTTCTTTTTCCCATGGCAAATGGCCTCCCTTGGCAGCCACTCACCCTGGCAGAAAGTGGGAGCCTAGCTAGAATGATGCAATCGTTGCTGGATTTTTCCAAAAGAAAAGCTGCCAGCAACTAGGGCCCTGGAAGTACTTAGAGCCTCAAACGCCACCTTGAACATATTCCTGAGACCCTGGGGAAAGGACTTCGTTTTTCCCATGGAAAATGGCCTTCATTTGTGGCCACTTGGCCTGGCAGGCAGGGCAGTGCCAAGCCAGGAATCTACAAACTGTGCTGGATCCTTCCAGAACGAAAGCTGCCAGCAACTAGGACCCTGCAAGTCCTTAGAGCCCCAGATGCCACCAGTCATCTGACACCCAGAGCCTGGGCCAATGACTTTGTTTTCCCCATGGTAAAATGGCCTCCATTTCTGGCCACTCGCCCTGACCAAGAGGGTGGTGCCCAGCAAGAAATTTGCAAGCTTTGCTGGATTGCTCCAAATCGAAAGCTGCCACTTGTTGTTGTTCTATTTCTCTAGAGTCCCATCATGCTGTTCTCAGATTGCTAAAGTCCATACCTCCTCGGTGTGTTCTTATGGCTGCAGATCTTCACAGCACAGACGCTTTCTTCTGCATGCTGTTCTTTCCCAGTTCAGGGCTCCTTCAAGGCTCTCCCTGAATGGCTAAGCCGCCCCCTTTTATCCCAGTTCTCTTCAATGCTCACAGCTGCAGCCCATCAAGGACAACCAGGACCTGTGGGGCAAAGCCTCTAGACAGATATTCAAATAGAATCCATTTCCTCTACTCTAGCCAGTAAGTACTACCCTACAAGTCCTCAGAACCCCAAAGGCCACCTTTCATCTGACACCCAGACCCTGGGGAAAGGACTTCTTTTTCCCATGGCAAATGGCCTCCCTTGGCAGCCACTCACCCTGGCAGAAAGTGGGAGCCTAGCTAGAATGATGCAATCGTTGCTGGATTTTTCCAAAGAAAAGCTGGCAGCAACTAGGGCCCTGGAAGTACTTAGAGCCTCAAACGCCACCTTGAACATATTCCTGAGACCCTGGGGAAAGGACTTCGTTTTTCCCATGGAAATGGCCTTCATTTGTGGCCACTTGGCCTGGCAGGCAGGGCAGTGCCAAGCCAGGAATCTACAAACTGTGCTGGATCCTTCCAGAACGAAAGCTGCCAGCAACTAGGACCCTGCAAGTCCTTACAGCCCCAGATGCCACCAGTCATCTGACACCCAGAGCCTGGGCCAATGACTTCGTTTTCCCCATGGAAAATTGCCTCCATTTCTGGCCACTCGCCCTGACCAAGAGGGTGGTGCCCAGCAAGAAATTTGCAAGCTTTGCTGGATTGCTCCAAATCGAAAGCTACCACTTGTTGTTGTTCTATTTCTCTAGAGTCCCATCATGCTGTTCTCAGATTGCTAAAGTCCATACCTCCTCGGTGTGTTCTTATGGCTGCAGATCTTCACAGCACAGACGCTTTCTTCTGCATGCTGTTCTTTCCAGTTCAGGGCTCCTTCAAGGCTCTCCCTGAATGGCTAAGCCGCCCCCTTTTATCCCAGTTCTCTTCAATGCTCACAGCTGCAGCCCATCAAGGACAACCAGGACCTGTGGGACAGATATTCAAATAGAATCCATTTCCTCTACTCTAGCCAGTAAGTACTACCCTACAAGTCCTCAGAACCCAAAGGCCACCTTTCATCTGACACCCAGACCCTGGGGAAAGGACTTCTTTTTCCCATGGCAAATGGCCTCCCTTGGCAGCCACTCACCCTGGCAGAAAGTGGGAGCCTAGCTAGAATGATGCAATCGTTGCTGGATTTTTCCAAAAGAAAAGCTGCCAGCAACTAGGGCCCTGGAAGTACTTAGAGCCTCAAACGCCACCTTGAACATATTCCTGAGACCCTGGGGAAAGGACTTCGTTTTTCCATGGGAAATGGCCTTCATTTGTGGCCACTTGGCCTGGCAGGCAGGGCAGTGCCAAGCCAGGAATCTACAAACTGTGCTGGATCCTTCCAGAACGAAAGCTGCCAGCAACTAGGACCCTGCAAGTCCTTACAGCCCCAGATGCCACCAGTCATCTGACACCCAGAGCCTGGGCCAATGACTTCGTTTTCCCCATGGAAAATGGCCTCCATTTCTGGCCACTCGCCCTGACCAAGAGGGTGGTGCCCAGCAAGAAATTTGCAAGCTTTGCTGGATTGCTCCAAATCGAAAGCTACCACTTGTTGTTGTTCTATTTCTCTAGAGTCCCATCATGCTGTTCTCAGATTGCTAAAGTCCATACCTCCTCGGTGTGTTCTTATGGCTGCAGATCTTCACAGCACAGACGCTTTCTTCTGCATGCTGTTCTTTCCCAGTTCAGGGCTCCTTCAAGGCTCTCCCTGAATGGCTACGCCGCCCCCTTTTATCCCAGTTCTCTTCAATGCTCACAGCTGCAGCCCATCAAGGACAACCAGGACCTGTGGGGCAAAGCCTCTAGACAGATATTCAAATAGAATCCATTTCCTCTACTCTAGCCAGTAAGTACTACCCTACAAGTCCTCAGAACCCCAAAGGCCACCTTTCATCTGACACCCAGACCCTGGGGAAAGGACTTCTTTTTCCCATGGCAAATGGCCTCCCTTGGCAGCCACTCACCCTGGCAGAAAGTGGGAGCCTAGCTAGAATGATGCAATCGTTGCTGGATTTTTCCAAAAGAAAAGCTGGCAGCAACTAGGGCCCTGGAAGTACTTAGAGCCTCAAACGCCACCTTGAACATATTCCTGAGACCCTGGGGAAAGGACTTCGTTTTTCCCATGGAAAATGGCCTTCATTTGTGGCCACTTGGCCTGGCAGGCAGGGCAGTGCCAAGCCAGGAATCTACAAACTGTGCTGGATCCTTCCAGAACGAAAGCTGCCAGCAACTAGGACCCTGCAAGTCCTTAGAGCCCCAGATGCCACCAGTCATCTGACACCCAGAGCCTGGGCCAATGACTTTGTTTTCCCCATGGAAAATGGCCTCCATTTCTGGCCACTCGCCCTGACCAAGAGGGTGGTGCCCAGCAAGAAATTTGCAAGCTTTGCTGGATTGCTCCAAATCGAAAGCTGCCACTTGTTGTTGTTCTATTTCTCTAGAGTCCCATCATGCTGTTCTCAGATTGCTAAAGTCCATACCTCCTCGGTGTGTTCTTATGGCTGCAGATCTTCACAGCACAGACGCTTTCTTCTGCATGCTGTTCTTTCCCAGTTCAGGGCTCCTTCAAGGCTCTCCCTGAATGGCTAAGCCGCCCCCTTTTATCCCAGTTCTCTTCAATGCTCACAGCTGCAGCCCATCAAGGACAACCAGGACCTGTGGGGCAAAGCCTCTAGACAGATATTCAAATAGAATCCATTTCCTCTACTCTAGCCAGTAAGTACTACCCTACAAGTCCTCAGAACCCCAAAGGCCACCTTTCATCTGACACCCAGACCCTGGGGAAAGGACTTCTTTTTCCCATGGCAAATGGCCTCCCTTGGCAGCCACTCACCCTGGCAGAAAGTGGGAGCCTAGCTAGAATGATGCAATCGTTGCTGGATTTTTCCAAAAGAAAAGCTGGCAGCAACTAGGGCCCTGGAAGTACTTAGAGCCTCAAACGCCACCTTGAACATATTCCTGAGACCCTGGGGAAAGGACTTCGTTTTTCCCATGGGAAATGGCCTTCATTTGTGGCCACTTGGCCTGGCAGGCAGGGCAGTGCCAAGCCAGGAATCTACAAACTGTGCTGGATCCTTCCAGAACGAAAGCTGCCAGCAACTAGGACCCTGCAAGTCCTTACAGCCCCAGATGCCACCAGTCATCTGACACCCAGAGCCTGGGCCAATGACTTCGTTTTCCCCATGGAAAATTGCCTCCATTTCTGGCCACTCGCCCTGACCAAGAGGGTGGTGCCCAGCAAGAAATTTGCAAGCTTTGCTGGATTGCTCCAAATCGAAAGCTACCACTTGTTGTTGTTCTATTTCTCTAGAGTCCCATCATGCTGTTCTCAGATTGCTAAAGTCCATACCTCCTCGGTGTGTTCTTATGGCTGCAGATCTTCACAGCACAGACGCTTTCTTCTGCATGCTGTTCTTTCCCAGTTCAGGGCTCCTTCAAGGCTCTCCCTGAATGGCTAAGCCGCCCCCTTTTATCCCAGTTCTCTTCAATGCTCACAGCTGCAGCCCATCAAGGACAACCAGGACCTGTGGGACAGATATTCAAATAGAATCCATTTCCTCTACTCTAGCCAGTAAGTACTACCCTACAAGTCCTCAGAACCCCAAAGGCCACCTTTCATCTGACACCCAGACCCTGGGGAAAGGACTTCTTTTTCCCATGGCAAATGGCCTCCCTTGGCAGCCACTCACCCTGGCAGAAAGTGGGAGCCTAGCTAGAATGATGCAATCGTTGCTGGATTTTTCCAAAAGAAAAGCTGCCAGCAACTAGGGCCCTGGAAGTACTTAGAGCCTCAAACGCCACCTTGAACATATTCCTGAGACCCTGGGGAAAGGACTTCGTTTTTCCCATGGGAAATGGCCTTCATTTGTGGCCACTTGGCCTGGCAGGCAGGGCAGTGCCAAGCCAGGAATCTACAAACTGTGCTGGATCCTTCCAGAACGAAAGCTGCCAGCAACTAGGACCCTGCAAGTCCTTACAGCCCCAGATGCCACCAGTCATCTGACACCCAGAGCCTGGGCCAATGACTTCGTTTTCCCCATGGAAAATGGCCTCCATTTCTGGCCACTCGCCCTGACCAAGAGGGTGGTGCCCAGCAAGAAATTTGCAAGCTTTGCTGGATTGCTCCAAATCGAAAGCTACCACTTGTTGTTGTTCTATTTCTCTAGAGTCCCATCATGCTGTTCTCAGATTGCTAAAGTCCATACCTCCTCGGTGTGTTCTTATGGCTGCAGATCTTCACAGCACAGACGCTTTCTTCTGCATGCTGTTCTTTCCCAGTTCAGGGCTCCTTCAAGGCTCTCCCTGAATGGCTACGCCGCCCCCTTTTATCCCAGTTCTCTTCAATGCTCACAGCTGCAGCCCATCAAGGACAACCAGGACCTGTGGGGCAAAGCCTCTAGACAGATATTCAAATAGAATCCATTTCCTCTACTCTAGCCAGTAAGTACTACCCTACAAGTCCTCAGAACCCCAAAGGCCACCTTTCATCTGACACCCAGACCCTGGGGAAAGGACTTCTTTTTCCCATGGCAAATGGCCTCCCTTGGCAGCCACTCACCCTGGCAGAAAGTGGGAGCCTAGCTAGAATGATGCAATCGTTGCTGGATTTTTCCAAAAGAAAAGCTGGCAGCAACTAGGGCCCTGGAAGTACTTAGAGCCTCAAACGCCACCTTGAACATATTCCTGAGACCCTGGGGAAAGGACTTCGTTTTTCCCATGGGAAATGGCCTTCATTTGTGGCCACTTGGCCTGGCAGGCAGGGCAGTGCCAAGCCAGGAATCTACAAACTGTGCTGGATCCTTCCAGAACGAAAGCTGCCAGCAACTAGGACCCTGCAAGTCCTTACAGCCCCAGATGCCACCAGTCATCTGACACCCAGAGCCTGGGCCAATGACTTCGTTTTCCCCATGGAAAATTGCCTCCATTTCTGGCCACTCGCCCTGACCAAGAGGGTGGTGCCCAGCAAGAAATTTGCAAGCTTTGCTGGATTGCTCCAAATCTAAAGCTACCACTTGTTGTTGTTCTATTTCTCTAGAGTCCCATCATGCTGTTCTCAGATTGCTAAAGTCCATACCTCCTCGGTGTGTTCTTATGGCTGCAGATCTTCACAGCACAGACGCTTTCTTCTGCATGCTGTTCTTTCCCAGTTCAGGGCTCCTTCAAGGCTCTCCCTGAATGGCTAAGCCGCCCCCTTTTATCCCAGTTCTCTTCAATGCTCACAGCTGCAGCCCATCAAGGACAACCAGGACCTGTGGGACAGATATTCAAATAGAATCCATTTCCTCTACTCTAGCCAGTAAGTACTACCCTACAAGTCCTCAGAACCCCAAAGGCCACCTTTCATCTGACACCCAGACCCTGGGGAAAGGACTTCTTTTTCCCATGGCAAATGGCCTCCCTTGGCAGCCACTCACCCTGGCAGAAAGTGGGAGCCTAGCTAGAATGATGCAATCGTTGCTGGATTTTTCCAAAAGAAAAGCTGCCAGCAACTAGGGCCCTGGAAGTACTTAGAGCCTCAAACGCCACCTTGAACATATTCCTGAGACCCTGGGGAAAGGACTTCGTTTTTCCCATGGGAAATGGCCTTCATTTGTGGCCACTTGGCCTGGCAGGCAGGGCAGTGCCAAGCCAGGAATCTACAAACTCTGCTGGATCCTTCCAGAACGAAAGCTGCCAGCAACTAGGACCCTGCAAGTCCTTACAGCCCCAGATGCCACCAGTCATCTGACACCCAGAGCCTGGGCCAATGACTTCGTTTTCCCCATGGAAAATGGCCTCCATTTCTGGCCACTCGCCCTGACCAAGAGGGTGGTGCCCAGCAAGAAATTTGCAAGCTTTGCTGGATTGCTCCAAATCTAAAGCTACCACTTGTTGTTGTTCTATTTCTCTAGAGTCCCATCATGCTGTTCTCAGATTGCTAAAGTCCATACCTCCTCGGTGTGTTCTTATGGCTGCAGATCTTCACAGCACAGACGCTTTCTTCTGCATGCTGTTCTTTCCCAGTTCAGGGCTCCTTCAAGGCTCTCCCTGAATGGCTAAGCCGCCCCCTTTTATCCCAGTTCTCTTCAATGCTCACAGCTGCAGCCCATCAAGGACAACCAGGACCTGTGGGACAGATATTCAAATAGAATCCATTTCCTCTACTCTAGCCAGTAAGTACTACCCTACAAGTCCTCAGAACCCCAAAGGCCACCTTTCATCTGACACCCAGACCCTGGGGAAAGGACTTCTTTTTCCCATGGCAAATGGCCTCCCTTGGCAGCCACTCACCCTGGCAGAAAGTGGGAGCCTAGCTAGAATGATGCAATCGTTGCTGGATTTTTCCAAAAGAAAAGCTGCCAGCAACTAGGGCCCTGGAAGTACTTAGAGCCTCAAACGCCACCTTGAACATATTCCTGAGACCCTGGGGAAAGGACTTCGTTTTTCCCATGGAAAATGGCCTTCATTTGTGGCCACTTGGCCTGGCAGGCAGGGCAGTGCCAAGCCAGGAATCTACAAACTGTGCTGGATCCTTCCAGAATGAAAGCTGCCAGCAACTAGGACCCTGCAAGTCCTTAGAGCCCCAGATGCCACCAGTCATCTGACACCCAGAGCCTGGGCCAATGACTTCGTTTTCCCCATGGAAAATGGCCTCCATTTCTGGCCACTCGCCCTGACCAAGAGGGTGGTGCCCAGCAAGAAATTTGCAAGCTTTGCTGGATTGCTCCAAATCTAAAGCTACCACTTGTTGTTGTTCTATTTCTCTAGAGTCCCATCATGCTGTTCTCAGATTGCTAAAGTCCATACCTCCTCGGTGTGTTCTTATGGCTGCAGATCTTCACAGCACAGACGCTTTCTTCTGCATGCTGTTCTTTCCCAGTTCAGGGCTCCTTCAAGGCTCTCCCTGAATGGCTACGCCGCCCCCTTTTATCCCAGTTCTCTTCAATGCTCACAGCTGCAGCCCATCAAGGACAACCAGGACCTGTGGGGCAAAGCCTCTAGACAGATATTCAAATAGAATCCATTTCCTCTACTCTAGCCAGTAAGTACTACCCTACAAGTCCTCAGAACCCCAAAGGCCACCTTTCATCTGACACCCAGACCCTGGGGAAAGGACTTCTTTTTCCCATGGCAAATGGCCTCCCTTGGCAGCCACTCACCCTGGCAGAAAGTGGGAGCCTAGCTAGAATGATGCAATCGTTGCTGGATTTTTCCAAAAGAAAAGCTGCCAGCAACTAGGGCCCTGGAAGTACTTAGAGCCTCAAACGCCACCTTGAACATATTCCTGAGACCCTGGGGAAAGGACTTCGTTTTTCCCATGGGAAATGGCCTTCATTTCTGGCCACTTGGCCTGGCAGGCAGGGCAGTGCCAAGCCAGGAATCTACAAACTCTGCTGGATCCTTCCAGAACGAAAGCTGCCAGCAACTAGGACCCTGCAAGTCCTTACAGCCCCAGATGCCACCAGTCATCTGACACCCAGAGCCTGGGCCAATGACTTCGTTTTCCCCATGGAAAATTGCCTCCATTTCTGGCCACTCGCCCTGACCAAGAGGGTGGTGCCCAGCAAGAAATTTGCAAGCTTTGCTGGATTGCTCCAAATCGAAAGCTACCACTTGTTGTTGTTCTATTTCTCTAGAGTCCCATCATGCTGTTCTCAGATTGCTAAAGTCCATACCTCCTCGGTGTGTTCTTATGGCTGCAGATCTTCACAGCACAGACGCTTTCTTCTGCATGCTGTTCTTTCCCAGTTCAGGGCTCCTTCAAGGCTCTCCCTGAATGGCTACGCCGCCCCCTTTTATCCCAGTTCTCTTCAATGCTCACAGCTGCAGCCCATCAAGGACAACCAGGACCTGTGGGACAGATATTCAAATAGAATCCATTTCCTCTACTCTAGCCAGTAAGTACTACCCTACAAGTCCTCAGAACCCCAAAGGCCACCTTTCATCTGACACCCAGACCCTGGGGAAAGGACTTCTTTTTCCCATGGCAAATGGCCTCCCTTGGCAGCCACTCACCCTGGCAGAAAGTGGGAGCCTAGCTAGAATGATGCAATCGTTGCTGGATTTTTCCAAAAGAAAAGCTGCCAGCAACTAGGGCCCTGGAAGTACTTAGAGCCTCAAACGCCACCTTGAACATATTCCTGAGACCCTGGGGAAAGGACTTCGTTTTTCCCATGGAAAATGGCCTTCATTTGTGGCCACTTGGCCTGGCAGGCAGGGCAGTGCCAAGCCAGGAATCTACAAACTGTGCTGGATCCTTCCAGAACGAAAGCTGCCAGCAACTAGGACCCTGCAAGTCCTTACAGCCCCAGATGCCACCAGTCATCTGACACCCAGAGCCTGGGCCAATGACTTCGTTTTCCCCATGGAAAATGGCCTCCATTTCTGGCCACTCGCCCTGACCAAGAGGGTGGTGCCCAGCAAGAAATTTGCAAGCTTTGCTGGATTGCTCCAAATCTAAAGCTACCACTTGTTGTTGTTCTATTTCTCTAGAGTCCCATCATGCTGTTCTCAGATTGCTAAAGTCCATACCTCCTCGGTGTGTTCTTATGGCTGCAGATCTTCACAGCACAGACGCTTTCTTCTGCATGCTGTTCTTTCCCAGTTCAGGGCTCCTTCAAGGCTCTCCCTGAATGGCTAAGCTGCCCCCTTTTATCCCAGTTCTCTTCAATGCTCACAGCTGCAGCCCATCAAGGACAACCAGGACCTGTGGGGCAAAGCCTCTAGACAGATATTCAAATAGAATCCATTTCCTCTACTCTAGCCAGTAAGTACTACCCTACAAGTCCTCAGAACCCCAAAGGCCACCTTTCATCTGACACCCAGACCCTGGGGAAAGGACTTCTTTTTCCCATGGCAAATGGCCTCCCTTGGCAGCCACTCACCCTGGCAGAAAGTGGGAGCCTAGCTAGAATGATGCAATCGTTGCTGGATTTTTCCAAAAGAAAAGCTGGCAGCAACTAGGGCCCTGGAAGTACTTAGAGCCTCAAACGCCACCTTGAACATATTCCTGAGACCCTGGGGAAAGGACTTCGTTTTTCCCATGGAAAATGGCCTTCATTTGTGGCCACTTGGCCTGGCAGGCAGGGCAGTGCCAAGCCAGGAATCTACAAACTGTGCTGGATCCTTCCAGAACGAAAGCTGCCAGCAACTAGGACCCTGCAAGTCCTTAGAGCCCCAGATGCCACCTGTCATCTGACACCCAGAGCCTGGGCCAATGACTTCGTTTTCCCCATGGAAAATGGCCTCCATTTCTGGCCACTCGCCCTGACCAAGAGGGTGGTGCCCAGCAAGAAATTTGCAAGCTTTGCTGGATTGCTCCAAATCGAAAGCTGCCACTTGTTGTTCTTCTATTTCTCTAGAGTCCCATAATGCTGTTCTCAGATTGCTAAAGTCCATACCTCCTCGGTGTGTTCTTATGGCTGCAGATCTTCACAGCACAGACGCTTTCTTCTGCATGCTGTTCTTTCCCAGTTCAGGGCTCCTTCAAGGCTCTCCCTGAATGGCTACGCCGCCCCCTTTTATCCCAGTTCTCTTCAATGCTCACAGCTGCAGCCCATCAAGGACAACCAGGACCTGTGGGGCAAAGCCTCTAGACAGATATTCAAATAGAATCCATTTCCTCTACTCTAGCCAGTAAGTACTACCCTACAAGTCCTCAGAACCCCAAAGGCCACCTTTCATCTGACACCCAGACCCTGGGGAAAGGACTTCTTTTTCCCATGGCAAATGGCCTCCCTTGGCAGCCACTCACCCTGGCAGAAAGTGGGAGCCTAGCTAGAATGATGCAATCGTTGCTGGATTTTTCCAAAAGAAAAGCTGGCAGCAACTAGGGCCCTGGAAGTACTTAGAGCCTCAAACGCCACCTTGAACATATTCCTGAGACCCTGGGGAAAGGACTTCGTTTTTCCCATGGGAAATGGCCTTCATTTGTGGCCACTTGGCCTGGCAGGCAGGGCAGTGCCAAGCCAGGAATCTACAAACTGTGCTGGATCCTTCCAGAACGAAAGCTGCCAGCAACTAGGACCCTGCAAGTCCTTAGAGCCCCAGATGCCACCTGTCATCTGACACCCAGAGCCTGGGCCAATGACTTCGTTTTCCCCATGGAAAATGGCCTCCATTTCTGGCCACTCGCCCTGACCAAGAGGGTGGTGCCCAGCAAGAAATTTGCAAGCTTTGCTGGATTGCTCCAAATCTAAAGCTGCCACTTGTTGTTCTTCTATTTCTCTAGAGTCCCATCATGCTGTTCTCAGATTGCTAAAGTCCATACCTCCTCGGTGTGTTCTTATGGCTGCAGATCTTCACAGCACAGACGCTTTCTTCTGCATGCTGTTCTTTCCCAGTTCAGGGCTCCTTCAAGGCTCTCCCTGAATGGCTACGCCGCCCCCTTTTATCCCAGTTCTCTTCAATGCTCACAGCTGCAGCCCATCAAGGACAACCAGGACCTGTGGGGCAAAGCCTCTAGACAGATATTCAAATAGAATCCATTTCCTCTACTCTAGCCAGTAAGTACTACCCTACAAGTCCTCAGAACCCCAAAGGCCACCTTTCATCTGACACCCAGACCCTGGGGAAAGGACTTCTTTTTCCCATGGCAAATGGCCTCCCTTGGCAGCCACTCACCCTGGCAGAAAGTGGGAGCCTAGCTAGAATGATGCAATCGTTGCTGGATTTTTCCAAAAGAAAAGCTGCCAGCAACTAGGGCCCTGGAAGTACTTAGAGCCTCAAACGCCACCTTGAACATATTCCTGAGACCCTGGGGAAAGGACTTCGTTTTTCCCATGGAAAATGGCCTTCATTTGTGGCCACTCTGCCTGGCAGGCAGGGCAGTGCCAAGCCAGGAATCTACAAACTGTGCTGGATCCTTCCAGAACGAAAGCTGCCAGCAACTAGGACCCTGCAAGTCCTTACAGCCCCAGATGCCACCAGTCATCTGACACCCAGAGCCTGGGCCAATGACTTCGTTTTCCCCATGGAAAATGGCCTCCATTTCTGGCCACTCGCCCTGACCAAGAGGGTGGTGCCCAGCAAGAAATTTGCAAGCTTTGCTGGATTGCTCCAAATCGAAACCTGCCACTTGTTGTTCTTCTATTTCTCTAGAGTCCCATCATGCTGTTCTCAGATTGCTAAAGTCCATACCTCCTCGGTGTGTTCTTATGGCTGCAGATCTTCACAGCACAGACGCTTTCTTCTGCATGCTGTTCTTTCCCAGTTCAGGGCTCCTTCAAGGCTCTCCCTGAATGGCTACGCCGCCCCCTTTTATCCCAGTTCTCTTCAATGCTCACAGCTGCAGCCCATCAAGGACAACCAGGACCTGTGGGGCAAAGCCTCTAGACAGATATTCAAATAGAATCCATTTCCTCTACTCTAGCCAGTAAGTACTACCCTACAAGTCCTCAGAACCCCAAAGGCCACCTTTCATCTGACACCCAGACCCTGGGGAAAGGACTTCTTTTTCCCATGGCAAATGGCCTCCCTTGGCAGCCACTCACCCTGGCAGAAAGTGGGAGCCTAGCTAGAATGATGCAATCGTTGCTGGATTTTTCCAAAAGAAAAGCTGGCAGCAACTAGGGCCCTGGAAGTACTTAGAGCCTCAAACGCCACCTTGAACATATTCCTGAGACCCTGGGGAAAGGACTTCGTTTTTCCCATGGGAAATGGCCTTCATTTCTGGCCACTTGGCCTGGCAGGCAGGGCAGTGCCAAGCCAGGAATCTACAAACTCTGCTGGATCCTTCCAGAACGAAAGCTGCCAGCAACTAGGACCCTGCAAGTCCTTACAGCCCCAGATGCCACCAGTCATCTGACACCCAGAGCCTGGGCCAATGACTTCGTTTTCCCCATGGAAAATGGCCTCCATTTCTGGCCACTCGCCCTGACCAAGAGGGTGGTGCCCAGCAAGAAATTTGCAAGCTTTGCTGGATTGCTCCAAATCGAAAGCTGCCACTTGTTGTTGTTCTATTTCTCTAGAGTCCCATCATGCTGTTCTCAGATTGCTAAAGTCCATACCTCCTCGGTGTGTTCTTATGGCTGCAGATCTTCACAGCACAGACGCTTTCTTCTGCATGCTGTTCTTTCCCAGTTCAGGGCTCCTTCAAGGCTCTCCCTGAATGGCTAAGCCGCCCCCTTTTATCCCAGTTCTCTTCAATGCTCACAGCTGCAGCCCATCAAGGACAACCAGGACCTGTGGGACAGATATTCAAATAGAATCCATTTCCTCTACTCTAGCCAGTAAGTACTACCCTACAAGTCCTCAGAACCCCAAAGGCCACCTTTCATCTGACACCCAGACCCTGGGGAAAGGACTTCTTTTTCCCATGGCAAATGGCCTCCCTTGGCAGCCACTCACCCTGGCAGAAAGTGGGAGCCTAGCTAGAATGATGCAATCGTTGCTGGATTTTTCCAAAAGAAAAGCTGCCAGCAACTAGGGCCCTGGAAGTACTTAGAGCCTCAAACGCCACCTTGAACATATTCCTGAGACCCTGGGGAAAGGACTTCGTTTTTCCCATGGTAAATGGCCTTCATTTCTGGCCACTTGGCCTGGCAGGCAGGGCAGTGCCAAGCCAGGAATCTACAAACTCTGCTGGATCCTTCCAGAACGAAAGCTGCCAGCAACTAGGACCCTGCAAGTCCTTAGAGCCCCAGATGCCACCTGTCATCTGACACCCAGAGCCTGGGCCAATGACTTCGTTTTCCCCATGGAAAATGGCCTCCATTTCTGGCCACTCGCCCTGACCAAGAGGGTGGTGCCCAGCAAGAAATTTGCAAGCTTTGCTGGATTGCTCCAAATCTAAAGCTGCCACTTGTTGTTCTTCTATTTCTCTAGAGTCCCATCATGCTGTTCTCAGATTGCTAAAGTCCATACCTCCTCGGTGTGTTCTTATGGCTGCAGATCTTCACAGCACAGACGCTTTCTTCTGCATGCTGTTCTTTCCCAGTTCAGGGCTCCTTCAAGGCTCTCCCTGAATGGCTAAGCCGCCCCCTTTTATCCCAGTTCTCTTCAATGCTCACAGCTGCAGCCCATCAAGGACAACCAGGACCTGTGGGGCAAAGCCTCTAGACAGATATTCAAATAGAATCCATTTCCTCTACTCTAGCCAGTAAGTACTACCCTACAAGTCCTCAGAACCCCAAAGGCCACCTTTCATCTGACACCCAGACCCTGGGGAAAGGACTTCTTTTTCCCATGGCAAATGGCCTCCCTTGGCAGCCACTCACCCTGGCAGAAAGTGGGAGCCTAGCTAGAATGATGCAATCGTTGCTGGATTTTTCCAAAAGAAAAGCTGCCAGCAACTAGGGCCCTGGAAGTACTTAGAGCCTCAAACGCCACCTTGAACATATTCCTGAGACCCTGGGGAAAGGACTTCGTTTTTCCCATGGAAAATGGCCTTCATTTGTGGCCACTCTGCCTGGCAGGCAGGGCAGTGCCAAGCCAGGAATCTACAAACTGTGCTGGATCCTTCCAGAACGAAAGCTGCCAGCAACTAGGACCCTGCAAGTCCTTACAGCCCCAGATGCCACCAGTCATCTGACACCCAGAGCCTGGGCCAATGACTTCGTTTTCCCCATGGAAAATGGCCTCCATTTCTGGCCACTCGCCCTGACCAAGAGGGTGGTGCCCAGCAAGAAATTTGCAAGCTTTGCTGGATTGCTCCAAATCGAAACCTGCCACTTGTTGTTCTTCTATTTCTCTAGAGTCCCATCATGCTGTTCTCAGATTGCTAAAGTCCATACCTCCTCGGTGTGTTCTTATGGCTGCAGATCTTCACAGCACAGACGCTTTCTTCTGCATGCTGTTCTTTCCCAGTTCAGGGCTCCTTCAAGGCTCTCCCTGAATGGCTACGCCGCCCCCTTTTATCCCAGTTCTCTTCAATGCTCACAGCTGCAGCCCATCAAGGACAACCAGGACCTGTGGGGCAAAGCCTCTAGACAGATATTCAAATAGAATCCATTTCCTCTACTCTAGCCAGTAAGTACTACCCTACAAGTCCTCAGAACCCCAAAGGCCACCTTTCATCTGACACCCAGACCCTGGGGAAAGGACTTCTTTTTCCCATGGCAAATGGCCTCCCTTGGCAGCCACTCACCCTGGCAGAAAGTGGGAGCCTAGCTAGAATGATGCAATCGTTGCTGGATTTTTCCAAAAGAAAAGCTGCCAGCAACTAGGGCCCTGGAAGTACTTAGAGCCTCAAACGCCACCTTGAACATATTCCTGAGACCCTGGGGAAAGGACTTCGTTTTTCCCATGGGAAATGGCCTTCATTTGTGGCCACTTGGCCTGGCAGGCAGGGCAGTGCCAAGCCAGGAATCTACAAACTCTGCTGGATCCTTCCAGAACGAAAGCTGCCAGCAACTAGGACCCTGCAAGTCCTTACAGCCCCAGATGCCACCAGTCATCTGACACCCAGAGCCTGGGCCAATGACTTCGTTTTCCCCATGGAAAATGGCCTCCATTTCTGGCCACTCGCCCTGACCAAGAGGGTGGTGCCCAGCAAGAAATTTGCAAGCTTTGCTGGATTGCTCCAAATCGAAAGCTGCCACTTGTTGTTCTTCTATTTCTCTAGAGTCCCATCATGCTGTTCTCAGATTGCTAAAGTCCATACCTCCTCGGTGTGTTCTTATGGCTGCAGATCTTCACAGCACAGACGCTTTCTTCTGCATGCTGTTCTTTCCCAGTTCAGGGCTCCTTCAAGGCTCTCCCTGAATGGCTACGCCGCCCCCTTTTATCCCAGTTCTCTTCAATGCTCACAGCTGCAGCCCATCAAGGACAACCAGGACCTGTGGGACAGATATTCAAATAGAATCCATTTCCTCTACTCTAGCCAGTAAGTACTACCCTACAAGTCCTCAGAACCCCAAAGGCCACCTTTCATCTGACACCCAGACCCTGGGGAAAGGACTTCTTTTTCCCATGGCAAATGGCCTCCCTTGGCAGCCACTCACCCTGGCAGAAAGTGGGAGCCTAGCTAGAATGATGCAATCGTTGCTGGATTTTTCCAAAAGAAAAGCTGGCAGCAACTAGGGCCCTGGAAGTACTTAGAGCCTCAAACGCCACCTTGAACATATTCCTGAGACCCTGGGGAAAGGACTTCGTTTTTCCCATGGAAAATGGCCTTCATTTGTGGCCACTCTGCCTGGCAGGCAGGGCAGTGCCAAGCCAGGAATCTACAAACTGTGCTGGATCCTTCCAGAACGAAAGCTGCCAGCAACTAGGACCCTGCAAGTCCTTACAGCCCCAGATGCCACCAGTCATCTGACACCCAGAGCCTGGGCCAATGACTTCGTTTTCCCCATGGAAAATGGCCTCCATTTCTGGCCACTCGCCCTGACCAAGAGGGTGGTGCCCAGCAAGAAATTTGCAAGCTTTGCTGGATTGCTCCAAATCGAAAGCTACCACTTGTTGTTGTTCTATTTCTCTAGAGTCCCATCATGCTGTTCTCAGATTGCTAAAGTCCATACCTCCTCGGTGTGTTCTTATGGCTGCAGATCTTCACAGCACAGACGCTTTCTTCTGCATGCTGTTCTTTCCCAGTTCAGGGCTCCTTCAAGGCTCTCCCTGAATGGCTACGCCGCCCCCTTTTATCCCAGTTCTCTTCAATGCTCACAGCTGCAGCCCATCAAGGACAACCAGGACCTGTGGGGCAAAGCCTCTAGACAGATATTCAAATAGAATCCATTTCCTCTACTCTAGCCAGTAAGTACTACCCTACAAGTCCTCAGAACCCCAAAGGCCACCTTTCATCTGACACCCAGACCCTGGGGAAAGGACTTCTTTTTCCCATGGCAAATGGCCTCCCTTGGCAGCCACTCACCCTGGCAGAAAGTGGGAGCCTAGCTAGAATGATGCAATCGTTGCTGGATTTTTCCAAAAGAAAAGCTGCCAGCAACTAGGGCCCTGGAAGTACTTAGAGCCTCAAACGCCACCTTGAACATATTCCTGAGACCCTGGGGAAAGGACTTCGTTTTTCCCATGGGAAATGGCCTTCATTTCTGGCCACTTGGCCTGGCAGGCAGGGCAGTGCCAAGCCAGGAATCTACAAACTGTGCTGGATCCTTCCAGAACGAAAGCTGCCAGCAACTAGGACCCTGCAAGTTCTTACAGCCCCAGATGCCACCAGTCATCTGACACCCAGAGCCTGGGCCAATGACTTCGTTTTCCCCATGGAAAATGGCCTCCATTTCTGGCCACTCGCCCTGACCAAGAGGGTGGTGCCCAGCAAGAAATTTGCAAGCTTTGCTGGATTGCTCCAAATCGAAAGCTGCCACTTGTTGTTGTTCTATTTCTCTAGAGTCCCATCATGCTGTTCTCAGATTGCTAAAGTCCATACCTCCTCGGTGTGTTCTTATGGCTGCAGATCTTCACAGCACAGACGCTTTCTTCTGCATGCTGTTCTTTCCCAGTTCAGGGCTCCTTCAAGGCTCTCCCTGAATGGCTAAGCCGCCCCCTTTTATCCCAGTTCTCTTCAATGCTCACAGCTGCAGCCCATCAAGGACAACCAGGACCTGTGGGACAGATATTCAAATAGAATCCATTTCCTCTACTCTAGCCAGTAAGTACTACCCTACAAGTCCTCAGAACCCCAAAGGCCACCTTTCATCTGACACCCAGACCCTGGGGAAAGGACTTCTTTTTCCCATGGCAAATGGCCTCCCTTGGCAGCCACTCACCCTGGCAGAAAGTGGGAGCCTAGCTAGAATGATGCAATCGTTGCTGGATTTTTCCAAAAGAAAAGCTGGCAGCAACTAGGGCCCTGGAAGTACTTAGAGCCTCAAACGCCACCTTGAACATATTCCTGAGACCCTGGGGAAAGGACTTCGTTTTTCCCATGGGAAATGGCCTTCATTTGTGGCCACTTGGCCTGGCAGGCAGGGCAGTGCCAAGCCAGGAATCTACAAACTCTGCTGGATCCTTCCAGAACGAAAGCTGCCAGCAACTAGGACCCTGCAAGTCCTTACAGCCCCAGATGCCACCAGTCATCTGACACCCAGAGCCTGGGCCAATGACTTCGTTTTCCCCATGGAAAATGGCCTCCATTTCTGGCCACTCGCCCTGACCAAGAGGGTGGTGCCCAGCAAGAAATTTGCAAGCTTTGCTGGATTGCTCCAAATCTAAAGCTACCACTTGTTGTTGTTCTATTTCTCTAGAGTCCCATCATGCTGTTCTCAGATTGCTAAAGTCCATACCTCCTCGGTGTGTTCTTATGGCTGCAGATCTTCACAGCACAGACGCTTTCTTCTGCATGCTGTTCTTTCCCAGTTCAGGGCTCCTTCAAGGCTCTCCCTGAATGGCTACGCCGCCCCCTTTTATCCCAGTTCTCTTCAATGCTCACAGCTGCAGCCCATCAAGGACAACCAGGACCTGTGGGGCAAAGCCTCTAGACAGATATTCAAATAGAATCCATTTCCTCTACTCTAGCCAGTAAGTACTACCCTACAAGTCCTCAGAACCCCAAAGGCCACCTTTCATCTGACACCCAGACCCTGGGGAAAGGACTTCTTTTTCCCATGGCAAATGGCCTCCCTTGGCAGCCACTCACCCTGGCAGAAAGTGGGAGCCTAGCTAGAATGATGCAATCGTTGCTGGATTTTTCCAAAAGAAAAGCTGCCAGCAACTAGGGCCCTGGAAGTACTTAGAGCCTCAAACGCCACCTTGAACATATTCCTGAGACCCTGGGGAAAGGACTTCGTTTTTCCCATGGGAAATGGCCTTCATTTCTGGCCACTTGGCCTGGCAGGCAGGGCAGTGCCAAGCCAGGAATCTACAAACTGTGCTGGATCCTTCCAGAACGAAAGCTGCCAGCAACTAGGACCCTGCAAGTCCTTACAGCCCCAGATGCCACCAGTCATCTGACACCCAGAGCCTGGGCCAATGACTTCGTTTTCCCCATGGAAAATGGCCTCCATTTCTGGCCACTCGCCCTGACCAAGAGGGTGGTGCCCAGCAAGAAATTTGCAAGCTTTGCTGGATTGCTCCAAATCTAAAGCTGCCACTTGTTGTTGTTCTATTTCTCTAGAGTCCCATCATGCTGTTCTCAGATTGCTAAAGTCCATACCTCCTCGGTGTGTTCTTATGGCTGCAGATCTTCACAGCACAGACGCTTTCTTCTGCATGCTGTTCTTTCCCAGTTCAGGGCTCCTTCAAGGCTCTCCCTGAATGGCTAAGCCGCCCCCTTTTATCCCAGTTCTCTTCAATGCTCACAGCTGCAGCCCATCAAGGACAACCAGGACCTGTGGGACAGATATTCAAATAGAATCCATTTCCTCTACTCTAGCCAGTAAGTACTACCCTACAAGTCCTCAGAACCCCAAAGGCCACCTTTCATCTGACACCCAGACCCTGGGGAAAGGACTTCTTTTTCCCATGGCAAATGGCCTCCCTTGGCAGCCACTCACCCTGGCAGAAAGTGGGAGCCTAGCTAGAATGATGCAATCGTTGCTGGATTTTTCCAAAAGAAAAGCTGGCAGCAACTAGGGCCCTGGAAGTACTTAGAGCCTCAAACGCCACCTTGAACATATTCCTGAGACCCTGGGGAAAGGACTTCGTTTTTCCCATGGAAAATGGCCTTCATTTGTGGCCACTTGGCCTGGCAGGCAGGGCAGTGCCAAGCCAGGAATCTACAAACTGTGCTGGATCCTTCCAGAACGAAAGCTGCCAGCAACTAGGACCCTGCAAGTCCTTACAGCCCCAGATGCCACCTGTCATCTGACACCCAGAGCCTGGGCCAATGACTTCGTTTTCCCCATGGAAAATGGCCTCCATTTCTGGCCACTCGCCCTGACCAAGAGGGTGGTGCCCAGCAAGAAATTTGCAAGCTTTGCTGGATTGCTCCAAATCGAAAGCTGCCACTTGTTGTTGTTCTATTTCTCTAGAGTCCCATCATGCTGTTCTCAGATTGCTAAAGTCCATACCTCCTCGGTGTGTTCTTATGGCTGCAGATCTTCACAGCACAGACGCTTTCTTCTGCATGCTGTTCTTTCCCAGTTCAGGGCTCCTTCAAGGCTCTCCCTGAATGGCTAAGCCGCCCCCTTTTATCCCAGTTCTCTTCAATGCTCACAGCTGCAGCCCATCAAGGACAACCAGGACCTGTGGGGCAAAGCCTCTAGACAGATATTCAAATAGAATCCATTTCCTCTACTCTAGCCAGTAAGTACTACCCTACAAGTCCTCAGAACCCCAAAGGCCACCTTTCATCTGACACCCAGACCCTGGGGAAAGGACTTCTTTTTCCCATGGCAAATGGCCTCCCTTGGCAGCCACTCACCCTGGCAGAAAGTGGGAGCCTAGCTAGAATGATGCAATCGTTGCTGGATTTTTCCAAAAGAAAAGCTGGCAGCAACTAGGGCCCTGGAAGTACTTAGAGCCTCAAACGCCACCTTGAACATATTCCTGAGACCCTGGGGAAAGGACTTCGTTTTTCCCATGGGAAATGGCCTTCATTTGTGGCCACTTGGCCTGGCAGGCAGGGCAGTGCCAAGCCAGGAATCTACAAACTGTGCTGGATCCTTCCAGAACGAAAGCTGCCAGCAACTAGGACCCTGCAAGTCCTTAGAGCCCCAGATGCCACCTGTCATCTGACACCCAGAGCCTGGGCCAATGACTTCGTTTTCCCCATGGAAAATGGCCTCCATTTCTGGCCACTCGCCCTGACCAAGAGGGTGGTGCCCAGCAAGAAATTTGCAAGCTTTGCTGGATTGCTCCAAATCGAAAGCTGCCACTTGTTGTTCTTCTATTTCCCTAGAGTCCCATAATGCTGTTCTCAGATTGCTAAAGTCCATACCTCCTCGGTGTGTTCTTATGGCTGCAGATCTTCACAGCACAGACGCTTTCTTCTGCATGCTGTTCTTTCCCAGTTCAGGGCTCCTTCAAGGCTCTCCCTGAATGGCTACGCCGCCCCCTTTTATCCCAGTTCTCTTCAATGCTCACAGCTGCAGCCCATCAAGGACAACCAGGACCTGTGGGACAGATATTCAAATAGAATCCATTTCCTCTACTCTAGCCAGTAAGTACTACCCTACAAGTCCTCAGAACCCCAAAGGCCACCTTTCATCTGACACCCAGACCCTGGGGAAAGGACTTCTTTTTCCCATGGCAAATGGCCTCCCTTGGCAGCCACTCACCCTGGCAGAAAGTGGGAGCCTAGCTAGAATGATGCAATCGTTGCTGGATTTTTCCAAAAGAAAAGCTGGCAGCAACTAGGGCCCTGGAAGTACTTAGAGCCTCAAACGCCACCTTGAACATATTCCTGAGACCCTGGGGAAAGGACTTCGTTTTTCCCATGGGAAATGGCCTTCATTTGTGGCCACTTGGCCTGGCAGGCAGGGCAGTGCCAAGCCAGGAATCTACAAACTCTGCTGGATCCTTCCAGAACGAAAGCTGCCAGCAACTAGGACCCTGCAAGTCCTTACAGCCCCAGATGCCACCAGTCATCTGACACCCAGAGCCTGGGCCAATGACTTCGTTTTCCCCATGGAAAATGGCCTCCATTTCTGGCCACTCGCCCTGACCAAGAGGGTGGTGCCCAGCAAGAAATTTGCAAGCTTTGCTGGATTGCTCCAAATCTAAAGCTACCACTTGTTGTTGTTCTATTTCTCTAGAGTCCCATCATGCTGTTCTCAGATTGCTAAAGTCCATACCTCCTCGGTGTGTTCTTATGGCTGCAGATCTTCACAGCACAGATGCTTTCTTCTGCATGCTGTTCTTTCCCAGTTCAGGGCTCCTTCAAGGCTCTCCCTGAATGGCTACGCCGCCCCCTTTTATCCCAGTTCTCTTCAATGCTCACAGCTGCAGCCCATCAAGGACAACCAGGACCTGTGGGGCAAAGCCTCTAGACAGATATTCAAATAGAATCCATTTCCTCTACTCTAGCCAGTAAGTACTACCCTACAAGTCCTCAGAACCCCAAAGGCCACCTTTCATCTGACACCCAGACCCTGGGGAAAGGACTTCTTTTTCCCATGGCAAATGGCCTCCCTTGGCAGCCACTCACCCTGGCAGAAAGTGGGAGCCTAGCTAGAATGATGCAATCGTTGCTGGATTTTTCCAAAAGAAAAGCTGCCAGCAACTAGGGCCCTGGAAGTACTTAGAGCCTCAAACGCCACCTTGAACATATTCCTGAGACCCTGGGGAAAGGACTTCGTTTTTCCCATGGGAAATGGCCTTCATTTCTGGCCACTTGGCCTGGCAGGCAGGGCAGTGCCAAGCCAGGAATCTACAAACTCTGCTGGATCCTTCCAGAACGAAAGCTGCCAGCAACTAGGACCCTGCAAGTCCTTACAGCCCCAGATGCCACCAGTCATCTGACACCCAGAGCCTGGGCCAATGACTTCGTTTTCCCCATGGAAAATGGCCTCCATTTCTGGCCACTCGCCCTGACCAAGAGGGTGGTGCCCAGCAAGAAATTTGCAAGCTTTGCTGGATTGCTCCAAATCTAAAGCTGCCACTTGTTGTTGTTCTATTTCTCTAGAGTCCCATCATGCTGTTCTCAGATTGCTAAAGTCCATACCTCCTCGGTGTGTTCTTATGGCTGCAGATCTTCACAGCACAGACGCTTTCTTCTGCATGCTGTTCTTTCCCAGTTCAGGGCTCCTTCAAGGCTCTCCCTGAATGGCTAAGCCGCCCCCTTTTATCCCAGTTCTCTTCAATGCTCACAGCTGCAGCCCATCAAGGACAACCAGGACCTGTGGGACAGATATTCAAATAGAATCCATTTCCTCTACTCTAGCCAGTAAGTACTACCCTACAAGTCCTCAGAACCCCAAAGGCCACCTTTCATCTGACACCCAGACCCTGGGGAAAGGACTTCTTTTTCCCATGGCAAATGGCCTCCCTTGGCAGCCACTCACCCTGGCAGAAAGTGGGAGCCTAGCTAGAATGATGCAATCGTTGCTGGATTTTTCCAAAAGAAAAGCTGGCAGCAACTAGGGCCCTGGAAGTACTTAGAGCCTCAAACGCCACCTTGAACATATTCCTGAGACCCTGGGGAAAGGACTTCGTTTTTCCCATGGAAAATGGCCTTCATTTGTGGCCACTTGGCCTGGCAGGCAGGGCAGTGCCAAGCCAGGAATCTACAAACTGTGCTGGATCCTTCCAGAACGAAAGCTGCCAGCAACTAGGACCCTGCAAGTCCTTAGAGCCCCAGATGCCACCTGTCATCTGACACCCAGAGCCTGGGCCAATGACTTCGTTTTCCCCATGGAAAATGGCCTCCATTTCTGGCCACTCGCCCTGACCAAGAGGGTGGTGCCCAGCAAGAAATTTGCAAGCTTTGCTGGATTGCTCCAAATCGAAAGCTGCCACTTGTTGTTGTTCTATTTCTCTAGAGTCCCATCATGCTGTTCTCAGATTGCTAAAGTCCATACCTCCTCGGTGTGTTCTTATGGCTGCAGATCTTCACAGCACAGACGCTTTCTTCTGCATGCTGTTCTTTCCCAGTTCAGGGCTCCTTCAAGGCTCTCCCTGAATGGCTAAGCCGCCCCCTTTTATCCCAGTTCTCTTCAATGCTCACAGCTGCAGCCCATCAAGGACAACCAGGACCTGTGGGGCAAAGCCTCTAGACAGATATTCAAATAGAATCCATTTCCTCTACTCTAGCCAGTAAGTACTACCCTACAAGTCCTCAGAACCCCAAAGGCCACCTTTCATCTGACACCCAGACCCTGGGGAAAGGACTTCTTTTTCCCATGGCAAATGGCCTCCCTTGGCAGCCACTCACCCTGGCAGAAAGTGGGAGCCTAGCTAGAATGATGCAATCGTTGCTGGATTTTTCCAAAAGAAAAGCTGGCAGCAACTAGGGCCCTGGAAGTACTTAGAGCCTCAAACGCCACCTTGAACATATTCCTGAGACCCTGGGGAAAGGACTTCGTTTTTCCCATGGGAAATGGCCTTCATTTGTGGCCACTTGGCCTGGCAGGCAGGGCAGTGCCAAGCCAGGAATCTACAAACTGTGCTGGATCCTTCCAGAACGAAAGCTGCCAGCAACTAGGACCCTGCAAGTCCTTAGAGCCCCAGATGCCACCTGTCATCTGACACCCAGAGCCTGGGCCAATGACTTCGTTTTCCCCATGGAAAATGGCCTCCATTTCTGGCCACTCGCCCTGACCAAGAGGGTGGTGCCCAGCAAGAAATTTGCAAGCTTTGCTGGATTGCTCCAAATCGAAAGCTGCCACTTGTTGTTCTTCTATTTCCCTAGAGTCCCATAATGCTGTTCTCAGATTGCTAAAGTCCATACCTCCTCGGTGTGTTCTTATGGCTGCAGATCTTCACAGCACAGACGCTTTCTTCTGCATGCTGTTCTTTCCCAGTTCAGGGCTCCTTCAAGGCTCTCCCTGAATGGCTACGCCGCCCCCTTTTATCCCAGTTCTCTTCAATGCTCACAGCTGCAGCCCATCAAGGACAACCAGGACCTGTGGGGCAAAGCCTCTAGACAGATATTCAAATAGAATCCATTTCCTCTACTCTAGCCAGTAAGTACTACCCTACAAGTCCTCAGAACCCCAAAGGCCACCTTTCATCTGACACCCAGACCCTGGGGAAAGGACTTCTTTTTCCCATGGCAAATGGCCTCCCTTGGCAGCCACTCACCCTGGCAGAAAGTGGGAGCCTAGCTAGAATGATGCAATCGTTGCTGGATTTTTCCAAAAGAAAAGCTGCCAGCAACTAGGGCCCTGGAAGTACTTAGAGCCTCAAACGCCACCTTGAACATATTCCTGAGACCCTGGGGAAAGGACTTCGTTTTTCCCATGGGAAATGGCCTTCATTTGTGGCCACTTGGCCTGGCAGGCAGGGCAGTGCCAAGCCAGGAATCTACAAACTCTGCTGGATCCTTCCAGAACGAAAGCTGCCAGCAACTAGGACCCTGCAAGTCCTTACAGCCCCAGATGCCACCAGTCATCTGACACCCAGAGCCTGGGCCAATGACTTCGTTTTCCCCATGGAAAATGGCCTCCATTTCTGGCCACTCGCCCTGACCAAGAGGGTGGTGCCCAGCAAGAAATTTGCAAGCTTTGCTGGATTGCTCCAAATCTAAAGCTACCACTTGTTGTTGTTCTATTTCTCTAGAGTCCCATCATGCTGTTCTCAGATTGCTAAAGTCCATACCTCCTCGGTGTGTTCTTATGGCTGCAGATCTTCACAGCACAGACGCTTTCTTCTGCATGCTGTTCTTTCCCAGTTCAGGGCTCCTTCAAGGCTCTCCCTGAATGGCTAAGCCGCCCCCTTTTATCCCAGTTCTCTTCAATGCTCACAGCTGCAGCCCATCAAGGACAACCAGGACCTGTGGGACAGATATTCAAATAGAATCCATTTCCTCTACTCTAGCCAGTAAGTACTACCCTACAAGTCCTCAGAACCCCAAAGGCCACCTTTCATCTGACACCCAGACCCTGGGGAAAGGACTTCTTTTTCCCATGGCAAATGGCCTCCCTTGGCAGCCACTCACCCTGGCAGAAAGTGGGAGCCTAGCTAGAATGATGCAATCGTTGCTGGATTTTTCCAAAAGAAAAGCTGGCAGCAACTAGGGCCCTGGAAGTACTTAGAGCCTCAAACGCCACCTTGAACATATTCCTGAGACCCTGGGGAAAGGACTTCGTTTTTCCCATGGGAAATGGCCTTCATTTGTGGCCACTTGGCCTGGCAGGCAGGGCAGTGCCAAGCCAGGAATCTACAAACTGTGCTGGATCCTTCCAGAACGAAAGCTGCCAGCAACTAGGACCCTGCAAGTCCTTACAGCCCCAGATGCCACCAGTCATCTGACACCCAGAGCCTGGGCCAATGACTTCGTTTTCCCCATGGAAAATGGCCTCCATTTCTGGCCACTCGCCCTGACCAAGAGGGTGGTGCCCAGCAAGAAATTTGCAAGCTTTGCTGGATTGCTCCAAATCGAAAGCTACCACTTGTTGTTGTTCTATTTCTCTAGAGTCCCATCATGCTGTTCTCAGATTGCTAAAGTCCATACCTCCTCGGTGTGTTCTTATGGCTGCAGATCTTCACAGCACAGACGCTTTCTTCTGCATGCTGTTCTTTCCCAGTTCAGGGCTCCTTCAAGGCTCTCCCTGAATGGCTACGCCGCCCCCTTTTATCCCAGTTCTCTTCAATGCTCACAGCTGCAGCCCATCAAGGACAACCAGGACCTGTGGGACAGATATTCAAATAGAATCCATTTCCTCTACTCTAGCCAGTAAGTACTACCCTACAAGTCCTCAGAACCCCAAAGGCCACCTTTCATCTGACACCCAGACCCTGGGGAAAGGACTTCTTTTTCCCATGGCAAATGGCCTCCCTTGGCAGCCACTCACCCTGGCAGAAAGTGGGAGCCTAGCTAGAATGATGCAATCGTTGCTGGATTTTTCCAAAAGAAAAGCTGCCAGCAACTAGGGCCCTGGAAGTACTTAGAGCCTCAAACGCCACCTTGAACATATTCCTGAGACCCTGGGGAAAGGACTTCGTTTTTCCCATGGGAAATGGCCTTCATTTGTGGCCACTTGGCCTGGCAGGCAGGGCAGTGCCAAGCCAGGAATCTACAAACTGTGCTGGATCCTTCCAGAACGAAAGCTGCCAGCAACTAGGACCCTGCAAGTCCTTACAGCCCCAGATGCCACCAGTCATCTGACACCCAGAGCCTGGGCCAATGACTTCGTTTTCCCCATGGAAAATGGCCTCCATTTCTGGCCACTCGCCCTGACCAAGAGGGTGGTGCCCAGCAAGAAATTTGCAAGCTTTGCTGGATTGCTCCAAATCGAAAGCTACCACTTGTTGTTGTTCTATTTCTCTAGAGTCCCATCATGCTGTTCTCAGATTGCTAAAGTCCATACCTCCTCGGTGTGTTCTTATGGCTGCAGATCTTCACAGCACAGACGCTTTCTTCTGCATGCTGTTCTTTCCCAGTTCAGGGCTCCTTCAAGGCTCTCCCTGAATGGCTACGCCGCCCCCTTTTATCCCAGTTCTCTTCAATGCTCACAGCTGCAGCCCATCAAGGACAACCAGGACCTGTGGGACAGATATTCAAATAGAATCCATTTCCTCTACTCTAGCCAGTAAGTACTACCCTACAAGTCCTCAGAACCCCAAAGGCCACCTTTCATCTGACACCCAGACCCTGGGGAAAGGACTTCTTTTTCCCATGGCAAATGGCCTCCCTTGGCAGCCACTCACCCTGGCAGAAAGTGGGAGCCTAGCTAGAATGATGCAATCGTTGCTGGATTTTTCCAAAAGAAAAGCTGCCAGCAACTAGGGCCCTGGAAGTACTTAGAGCCTCAAACGCCACCTTGAACATATTCCTGAGACCCTGGGGAAAGGACTTCGTTTTTCCCATGGGAAATGGCCTTCATTTGTGGCCACTTGGCCTGGCAGGCAGGGCAGTGCCAAGCCAGGAATCTACAAACTGTGCTGGATCCTTCCAAAACGAAAGCTGCCAGCAACTAGGACCCTGCAAGTCCTTAGAGCCCCAGATGCCACCAGTCATCTGACACCCAGAGCCTGGGCCAATGACTTCGTTTTCCCCATGGAAAATGGCCTCCATTTCTGGCCACTCGCCCTGACCAAGAGGGTGGTGCCCAGCAAGAAATTTGCAAGCTTTGCTGGATTGCTCCAAATCTAAAGCTACCACTTGTTGTTGTTCTATTTCTCTAGAGTCCCATCATGCTGTTCTCAGATTGCTAAAGTCCATACCTCCTCGGTGTGTTCTTATGGCTGCAGATCTTCACAGCACAGACGCTTTCTTCTGCATGCTGTTCTTTCCCAGTTCAGGGCTCCTTCAAGGCTCTCCCTGAATGGCTACGCCGCCCCCTTTTATCCCAGTTCTCTTCAATGCTCACAGCTGCAGCCCATCAAGGACAACCAGGACCTGTGGGGCAAAGCCTCTAGACAGATATTCAAATAGAATCCATTTCCTCTACTCTAGCCAGTAAGTACTACCCTACAAGTCCTCAGAACCCCAAAGGCCACCTTTCATCTGACACCCAGACCCTGGGGAAAGGACTTCTTTTTCCCATGGCAAATGGCCTCCCTTGGCAGCCACTCACCCTGGCAGAAAGTGGGAGCCTAGCTAGAATGATGCAATCGTTGCTGGATTTTTCCAAAAGAAAAGCTGGCAGCAACTAGGGCCCTGGAAGTACTTAGAGCCTCAAACGCCACCTTGAACATATTACTGAGACCCTGGGGAAAGGACTTCGTTTTTCCCATGGAAAATGGCCTTCATTTGTGGCCACTTGGCCTGGCAGGCAGGGCAGTGCCAAGCCAGGAATCTACAAACTCTGCTGGATCCTTCCAGAACGAAAGCTGCCAGCAACTAGGACCCTGCAAGTCCTTACAGCCCCAGATGCCACCAGTCATCTGACACCCAGAGCCTGGGCCAATGACTTCGTTTTCCCCATGGAAAATGGCCTCCATTTCTGGCCACTCGCCCTGACCAAGAGGGTGGTGCCCAGCAAGAAATTTGCAAGCTTTGCTGGATTGCTCCAAATCTAAAGCTGCCACTTGTTGTTGTTCTATTTCTCTAGAGTCCCATCATGCTGTTCTCAGATTGCTAAAGTCCATACCTCCTCGGTGTGTTCTTATGGCTGCAGATCTTCACAGCACAGACGCTTTCTTCTGCATGCTGTTCTTTCCCAGTTCAGGGCTCCTTCAAGGCTCTCCCTGAATGGCTAAGCCGCCCCCTTTTATCCCAGTTCTCTTCAATGCTCACAGCTGCAGCCCATCAAGGACAACCAGGACCTGTGGGACAGATATTCAAATAGAATCCATTTCCTCTACTCTAGCCAGTAAGTACTACCCTACAAGTCCTCAGAACCCCAAAGGCCACCTTTCATCTGACACCCAGACCCTGGGGAAAGGACTTCTTTTTCCCATGGCAAATGGCCTCCCTTGGCAGCCACTCACCTTGGCAGAAAGTGGGAGCCTAGCTAGAATGATGCAATCGTTGCTGGATTTTTCCAAAAGAAAAGCTGGCAGCAACTAGGGCCCTGGAAGTACTTAGAGCCTCAAACGCCACCTTGAACATATTCCTGAGACCCTGGGGAAAGGACTTCGTTTTTCCCATGGAAAATGGCCTTCATTTGTGGCCACTTGGCCTGGCAGGCAGGGCAGTGCCAAGCCAGGAATCTACAAACTCTGCTGGATCCTTCCAGAACGAAAGCTGCCAGCAACTAGGACCCTGCAAGTCCTTACAGCCCCAGATGCCACCAGTCATCTGACACCCAGAGCCTGGGCCAATGACTTCGTTTTCCCCATGGAAAATGGCCTCCATTTCTGGCCACTCGCCCTGACCAAGAGGGTGGTGCCCAGCAAGAAATTTGCAAGCTTTGCTGGATTGCTCCAAATCGAAAGCTGCCACTTGTTGTTGTTCTATTTCTCTAGAGTCCCATCATGCTGTTCTCAGATTGCTAAAGTCCATACCTCCTCGGTGTGTTCTTATGGCTGCAGATCTTCACAGCACAGACGCTTTCTTCTGCATGCTGTTCTTTCCCAGTTCAGGGCTCCTTCAAGGCTCTCCCTGAATGGCTAAGCCGCCCCCTTTTATCCCAGTTCTCTTCAATGCTCACAGCTGCAGCCCATCAAGGACAACCAGGACCTGTGGGGCAAAGCCTCTAGACAGATATTCAAATAGAATCCATTTCCTCTACTCTAGCCAGTAAGTACTACCCTACAAGTCCTCAGAACCCCAAAGGCCACCTTTCATCTGACACCCAGACCCTGGGGAAAGGACTTCTTTTTCCCATGGCAAATGGCCTCCCTTGGCAGCCACTCACCCTGGCAGAAAGTGGGAGCCTAGCTAGAATGATGCAATCGTTGCTGGATTTTTCCAAAAGAAAAGCTGGCAGCAACTAGGGCCCTGGAAGTACTTAGAGCCTCAAACGCCACCTTGAACATATTCCTGAGACCCTGGGGAAAGGACTTCGTTTTTCCCATGGGAAATGGCCTTCATTTGTGGCCACTTGGCCTGGCAGGCAGGGCAGTGCCAAGCCAGGAATCTACAAACTGTGCTGGATCCTTCCAGAACGAAAGCTGCCAGCAACTAGGACCCTGCAAGTCCTTACAGCCCCAGATGCCACCAGTCATCTGACACCCAGAGCCTGGGCCAATGACTTCGTTTTCCCCATGGAAAATTGCCTCCATTTCTGGCCACTCGCCCTGACCAAGAGGGTGGTGCCCAGCAAGAAATTTGCAAGCTTTGCTGGATTGCTCCAAATCGAAAGCTACCACTTGTTGTTGTTCTATTTCTCTAGAGTCCCATCATGCTGTTCTCAGATTGCTAAAGTCCATACCTCCTCGGTGTGTTCTTATGGCTGCAGATCTTCACAGCACAGACGCTTTCTTCTGCATGCTGTTCTTTCCCAGTTCAGGGCTCCTTCAAGGCTCTCCCTGAATGGCTACGCCGCCCCCTTTTATCCCAGTTCTCTTCAATGCTCACAGCTGCAGCCCATCAAGGACAACCAGGACCTGTGGGACAGATATTCAAATAGAATCCATTTCCTCTACTCTAGCCAGTAAGTAGTACCCTACAAGTCCTCAGAACCCCAAAGGCCACCTTTCATCTGACACCCAGACCCTGGGGAAAGGACTTCTTTTTCCCATGGCAAATGGCCTCCCTTGGCAGCCACTCACCCTGGCAGAAAGTGGGAGCCTAGCTAGAATGATGCAATCGTTGCTGGATTTTTCCAAAAGAAAAGCTGCCAGCAACTAGGGCCCTGGAAGTACTTAGAGCCTCAAACGCCACCTTGAACATATTCCTGAGACCCTGGGGAAAGGACTTCGTTTTTCCCATGGAAAATGGCCTTCATTTGTGGCCACTTGGCCTGGCAGGCAGGGCAGTGCCAAGCCAGGAATCTACAAACTGTGCTGGATCCTTCCAGAACGAAAGCTGCCAGCAACTAGGACCCTGCAAGTCCTTACAGCCCCAGATGCCACCAGTCATCTGACACCCAGAGCCTGGGCCAATGACTTCGTTTTCCCCATGGAAAATGGCCTCCATTTCTGGCCACTCGCCCTGACCAAGAGGGTGGTGCCCAGCAAGAAATTTGCAAGCTTTGCTGGATTGCTCCAAATCGAAAGCTGCCACTTGTTGTTGTTCTATTTCTCTAGAGTCCCATCATGCTGTTCTCAGATTGCTAAAGTCCATACCTCCTCGGTGTGTTCTTATGGCTGCAGATCTTCACAGCACAGACGCTTTCTTCTGCATGCTGTTCTTTCCCAGTTCAGGGCTCCTTCAAGGCTCTCCCTGAATGGCTAAGCCGCCCCCTTTTATCCCAGTTCTCTTCAATGCTCACAGCTGCAGCCCATCAAGGACAACCAGGACCTGTGGGGCAAAGCCTCTAGACAGATATTCAAATAGAATCCATTTCCTCTACTCTAGCCAGTAAGTAGTACCCTACAAGTCCTCAGAACCCCAAAGGCCACCTTTCATCTGACACCCAGACCCTGGGGAAAGGACTTCTTTTTCCCATGGCAAATGGCCTCCCTTGGCAGCCACTCACCCTGGCAGAAAGTGGGAGCCTAGCTAGAATGATGCAATCGTTGCTGGATTTTTCCAAAAGAAAAGCTGGCAGCAACTAGGGCCCTGGAAGTACTTAGAGCCTCAAACGCCACCTTGAACATATTCCTGAGACCCTGGGGAAAGGACTTCGTTTTTCCCATGGGAAATGGCCTTCATTTGTGGCCACTTGGCCTGGCAGGCAGGGCAGTGCCAAGCCAGGAATCTACAAACTGTGCTGGATCCTTCCAGAACGAAAGCTGCCAGCAACTAGGACCCTGCAAGTCCTTACAGCCCCAGATGCCACCAGTCATCTGACACCCAGAGCCTGGGCCAATGACTTCGTTTTCCCCATGGAAAATTGCCTCCATTTCTGGCCACTCGCCCTGACCAAGAGGGTGGTGCCCAGCAAGAAATTTGCAAGCTTTGCTGGATTGCTCCAAATCGAAAGCTACCACTTGTTGTTGTTCTATTTCTCTAGAGTCCCATCATGCTGTTCTCAGATTGCTAAAGTCCATACCTCCTCGGTGTGTTCTTATGGCTGCAGATCTTCACAGCACAGACGCTTTCTTCTGCATGCTGTTCTTTCCCAGTTCAGGGCTCCTTCAAGGCTCTCCCTGAATGGCTACGCCGCCCCCTTTTATCCCAGTTCTCTTCAATGCTCACAGCTGCAGCCCATCAAGGACAACCAGGACCTGTGGGGCAAAGCCTCTAGACAGATATTCAAATAGAATCCATTTCCTCTACTCTAGCCAGTAAGTACTACCCTACAAGTCCTCAGAACCCCAAAGGCCACCTTTCATCTGACACCCAGACCCTGGGGAAAGGACTTCTTTTTCCCATGGCAAATGGCCTCCCTTGGCAGCCACTCACCCTGGCAGAAAGTGGGAGCCTAGCTAGAATGATGCAATCGTTGCTGGATTTTTCCAAAAGAAAAGCTGGCAGCAACTAGGGCCCTGGAAGTACTTAGAGCCTCAAACGCCACCTTGAACATATTCCTGAGACCCTGGGGAAAGGACTTCGTTTTTCCCATGGGAAATGGCCTTCATTTGTGGCCACTTGGCCTGGCAGGCAGGGCAGTGCCAAGCCAGGAATCTACAAACTCTGCTGGATCCTTCCAGAACGAAAGCTGCCAGCAACTAGGACCCTGCAAGTCCTTACAGCCCCAGATGCCACCAGTCATCTGACACCCAGAGCCTGGGCCAATGACTTCGTTTTCCCCATGGAAAATGGCCTCCATTTCTGGCCACTCGCCCTGACCAAGAGGGTGGTGCCCAGCAAGAAATTTGCAAGCTTTGCTGGATTGCTCCAAATCGAAAGCTACCACTTGTTGTTGTTCTATTTCTCTAGAGTCCCATCATGCTGTTCTCAGATTGCTAAAGTCCATACCTCCTCGGTGTGTTCTTATGGCTGCAGATCTTCACAGCACAGACGCTTTCTTCTGCATGCTGTTCTTTCCCAGTTCAGGGCTCCTTCAAGGCTCTCCCTGAATGGCTACGCCGCCCCCTTTTATCCCAGTTCTCTTCAATGCTCACAGCTGCAGCCCATCAAGGACAACCAGGACCTGTGGGACAGATATTCAAATAGAATCCATTTCCTCTACTCTAGCCAGTAAGTACTACCCTACAAGTCCTCAGAACCCCAAAGGCCACCTTTCATCTGACACCCAGACCCTGGGGAAAGGACTTCTTTTTCCCATGGCAAATGGCCTCCCTTGGCAGCCACTCACCCTGGCAGAAAGTGGGAGCCTAGCTAGAATGATGCAATCGTTGCTGGATTTTTCCAAAAGAAAAGCTGCCAGCAACTAGGGCCCTGGAAGTACTTAGAGCCTCAAACGCCACCTTGAACATATTCCTGAGACCCTGGGGAAAGGACTTTGTTTTTCCCATGGGAAATGGCCTTCATTTGTGGCCACTTGGCCTGGCAGGCAGGGCAGTGCCAAGCCAGGAATCTACAAACTCTGCTGGATCCTTCCAGAACGAAAGCTGCCAGCAACTAGGACCCTGCAAGTCCTTACAGCCCCAGATGCCACCAGTCATCTGACACCCAGAGCCTGGGCCAATGACTTCGTTTTCCCCATGGAAAATGGCCTCCATTTCTGGCCACTCGCCCTGACCAAGAGGGTGGTGCCCAGCAAGAAATTTGCAAGCTTTGCTGGATTGCTCCAAATCTAAAGCTACCACTTGTTGTTGTTCTATTTCTCTAGAGTCCCATCATGCTGTTCTCAGATTGCTAAAGTCCATACCTCCTCGGTGTGTTCTTATGGCTGCAGATCTTCACAGCACAGACGCTTTCTTCTGCATGCTGTTCTTTCCCAGTTCAGGGCTCCTTCAAGGCTCTCCCTGAATGGCTACGCCGCCCCCTTTTATCCCAGTTCTCTTCAATGCTCACAGCTGCAGCCCATCAAGGACAACCAGGACCTGTGGGACAGATATTCAAATAGAATCCATTTCCTCTACTCTAGCCAGTAAGTACTACCCTACAAGTCCTCAGAACCCCAAAGGCCACCTTTCATCTGACACCCAGACCCTGGGGAAAGGACTTCTTTTTCCCATGGCAAATGGCCTCCCTTGGCAGCCACTCACCCTGGCAGAAAGTGGGAGCCTAGCTAGAATGATGCAATCGTTGCTGGATTTTTCCAAAAGAAAAGCTGCCAGCAACTAGGGCCCTGGAAGTACTTAGAGCCTCAAACGCCACCTTGAACATATTCCTGAGACCCTGGGGAAAGGACTTCGTTTTTCCCATGGGAAATGGCCTTCATTTGTGGCCACTTGGCCTGGCAGGCAGGGCAGTGCCAAGCCAGGAATCTACAAACTCTGCTGGATCCTTCCAGAACGAAAGCTGCCAGCAACTAGGACCCTGCAAGTCCTTAGAGCCCCAGATGCCACCAGTCATCTGACACCCAGAGCCTGGGCCAATGACTTCGTTTTCCCCATGGAAAATGGCCTCCATTTCTGGCCACTCGCCCTGACCAAGAGGGTGGTGCCCAGCAAGAAATTTGCAAGCTTTGCTGGATTGCTCCAAATCGAAAGCTGCCACTTGTTGTTGTTCTATTTCTCTAGAGTCCCATCATGCTGTTCTCAGATTGCTAAAGTCCATACCTCCTCGGTGTGTTCTTATGGCTGCAGATCTTCACAGCACAGACGCTTTCTTCTGCATGCTGTTCTTTCCCAGTTCAGGGCTCCTTCAAGGCTCTCCCTGAATGGCTAAGCCGCCCCCTTTTATCCCAGTTCTCTTCAATGCTCACAGCTGCAGCCCATCAAGGACAACCAGGACCTGTGGGGCAAAGCCTCTAGACAGATATTCAAATAGAATCCATTTCCTCTACTCTAGCCAGTAAGTACTACCCTACAAGTCCTCAGAACCCCAAAGGCCACCTTTCATCTGACACCCAGACCCTGGGGAAAGGACTTCTTTTTCCCATGGCAAATGGCCTCCCTTGGCAGCCACTCACCCTGGCAGAAAGTGGGAGCCTAGCTAGAATGATGCAATCGTTGCTGGATTTTTCCAAAAGAAAAGCTGGCAGCAACTAGGGCCCTGGAAGTACTTAGAGCCTCAAACGCCACCTTGAACATATTCCTGAGACCCTGGGGAAAGGACTTCGTTTTTCCCATGGGAAATGGCCTTCATTTGTGGCCACTTGGCCTGGCAGGCAGGGCAGTGCCAAGCCAGGAATCTACAAACTGTGCTGGATCCTTCCAGAACGAAAGCTGCCAGCAACTAGGACCCTGCAAGTCCTTACAGCCCCAGATGCCACCAGTCATCTGACACCCAGAGCCTGGGCCAATGACTTCGTTTTCCCCATGGAAAATGGCCTCCATTTCTGGCCACTCGCCCTGACCAAGAGGGTGGTGCCCAGCAAGAAATTTGCAAGCTTTGCTGGATTGCTCCAAATCTAAAGCTACCACTTGTTGTTGTTCTATTTCTCTAGAGTCCCATCATGCTGTTCTCAGATTGCTAAAGTCCATACCTCCTCGGTGTGTTCTTATGGCTGCAGATCTTCACAGCACAGACGCTTTCTTCTGCATGCTGTTCTTTCCCAGTTCAGGGCTCCTTCAAGGCTCTCCCTGAATGGCTAAGCCGCCCCCTTTTATCCCAGTTCTCTTCAATGCTCACAGCTGCAGCCCATCAAGGACAACCAGGACCTGTGGGGCAAAGCCTCTAGACAGATATTCAAATAGAATCCATTTCCTCTACTCTAGCCAGTAAGTAGTACCCTACAAGTCCTCAGAACCCCAAAGGCCACCTTTCATCTGACACCCAGACCCTGGGGAAAGGACTTCTTTTTCCCATGGCAAATGGCCTCCCTTGGCAGCCACTCACCCTGGCAGAAAGTGGGAGCCTAGCTAGAATGATGCAATCGTTGCTGGATTTTTCCAAAAGAAAAGCTGGCAGCAACTAGGGCCCTGGAAGTACTTAGAGCCTCAAACGCCACCTTGAACATATTCCTGAGACCCTGGGGAAAGGACTTCGTTTTTCCCATGGAAAATGGCCTTCATTTGTGGCCACTTGGCCTGGCAGGCAGGGCAGTGCCAAGCCAGGAATCTACAAACTGTGCTGGATCCTTCCAGAACGAAAGCTGCCAGCAACTAGGACCCTGCAAGTCCTTACAGCCCCAGATGCCACCTGTCATCTGACACCCAGAGCCTGGGCCAATGACTTCGTTTTCCCCATGGAAAATGGCCTCCATTTCTGGCCACTCGCCCTGACCAAGAGGGTGGTGCCCAGCAAGAAATTTGCAAGCTTTGCTGGATTGCTCCAAATCGAAAGCTGCCACTTGTTGTTCTTCTATTTCTCTAGAGTCCCATAATGCTGTTCTCAGATTGCTAAAGTCCATACCTCCTCGGTGTGTTCTTATGGCTGCAGATCTTCACAGCACAGACGCTTTCTTCTGCATGCTGTTCTTTCCCAGTTCAGGGCTCCTTCAAGGCTCTCCCTGAATGGCTACGCCGCCCCCTTTTATCCCAGTTCTCTTCAATGCTCACAGCTGCAGCCCATCAAGGACAACCAGGACCTGTGGGGCAAAGCCTCTAGACAGATATTCAAATAGAATCCATTTCCTCTACTCTAGCCAGTAAGTAGTACCCTACAAGTCCTCAGAACCCCAAAGGCCACCTTTCATCTGACACCCAGACCCTGGGGAAAGGACTTCTTTTTCCCATGGCAAATGGCCTCCCTTGGCAGCCACTCACCCTGGCAGAAAGTGGGAGCCTAGCTAGAATGATGCAATCGTTGCTGGATTTTTCCAAAAGAAAAGCTGCCAGCAACTAGGGCCCTGGAAGTACTTAGAGCCTCAAACGCCACCTTGAACATATTCCTGAGACCCTGGGGAAAGGACTTCGTTTTTCCCATGGGAAATGGCCTTCATTTGTGGCCACTTGGCCTGGCAGGCAGGGCAGTGCCAAGCCAGGAATCTACAAACTGTGCTGGATCCTTCCAGAACGAAAGCTGCCAGCAACTAGGACCCTGCAAGTCCTTAGAGCCCCAGATGCCACCTGTCATCTGACACCCAGAGCCTGGGCCAATGACTTCGTTTTCCCCATGGAAAATGGCCTCCATTTCTGGCCACTCGCCCTGACCAAGAGGGTGGTGCCCAGCAAGAAATTTGCAAGCTTTGCTGGATTGCTCCAAATCTAAAGCTGCCACTTGTTGTTCTTCTATTTCTCTAGAGTCCCATAATGCTGTTCTCAGATTGCTAAAGTCCATACCTCCTCGGTGTGTTCTTATGGCTGCAGATCTTCACAGCACAGACGCTTTCTTCTGCATGCTGTTCTTTCCCAGTTCAGGGCTCCTTCAAGGCTCTCCCTGAATGGCTACGCCGCCCCCTTTTATCCCAGTTCTCTTCAATGCTCACAGCTGCAGCCCATCAAGGACAACCAGGACCTGTGGGGCAAAGCCTCTAGACAGATATTCAAATAGAATCCATTTCCTCTACTCTAGCCAGTAAGTACTACCCTACAAGTCCTCAGAACCCCAAAGGCCACCTTTCATCTGACACCCAGACCCTGGGGAAAGGACTTCTTTTTCCCATGGCAAATGGCCTCCCTTGGCAGCCACTCACCCTGGCAGAAAGTGGGAGCCTAGCTAGAATGATGCAATCGTTGCTGGATTTTTCCAAAAGAAAAGCTGGCAGCAACTAGGGCCCTGGAAGTACTTAGAGCCTCAAACGCCACCTTGAACATATTCCTGAGACCCTGGGGAAAGGACTTCGTTTTTCCCATGGGAAAATGGCCTTCATTTGTGGCCACTCTGCCTGGCAGGCAGGGCAGTGCCAAGCCAGGAATTCTACAAACTGTGCTGGATCCTTCCAGAACGAAAGCTGCCAGCAACTAGGACCCTGCAAGTCCTTAGAGCCCCAGATGCCACCTGTCATCTGACACCCAGAGCCTGGGCCAATGACTTCGTTTTCCCCATGGAAAATGGCCTCCATTTCTGGCCACTCGCCCTGACCAAGAGGGTGGTGCCCAGCAAGAAATTTGCAAGCTTTGCTGGATTGCTCCAAATCGAAAGCTGCCACTTGTTGTTCTTCTATTTCTCTAGAGTCCCATCATGCTGTTCTCAGATTGCTAAAGTCCATACCTCCTCGGTGTGTTCTTATGGCTGCAGATCTTCACAGCACAGACGCTTTCTTCTGCATGCTGTTCTTTCCCAGTTCAGGGCTCCTTCAAGGCTCTCCCTGAATGGCTACGCCGCCCCCTTTTATCCCAGTTCTCTTCAATGCTCACAGCTGCAGCCCATCAAGGACAACCAGGACCTGTGGGGCAAAGCCTCTAGACAGATATTCAAATAGAATCCATTTCCTCTACTCTAGCCAGTAAGTACTACCCTACAAGTCCTCAGAACCCCAAAGGCCACCTTTCATCTGACACCCAGACCCTGGGGAAAGGACTTCTTTTTCCCATGGCAAATGGCCTCCCTTGGCAGCCACTCACCCTGGCAGAAAGTGGGAGCCTAGCTAGAATGATGCAATCGTTGCTGGATTTTTCCAAAAGAAAAGCTGGCAGCAACTAGGGCCCTGGAAGTACTTAGAGCCTCAAACGCCACCTTGAACATATTCCTGAGACCCTGGGGAAAGGACTTCGTTTTTCCCATGGGAAATGGCCTTCATTTGTGGCCACTTGGCCTGGCAGGCAGGGCAGTGCCAAGCCAGGAATCTACAAAACTCTGCTGGATCCTTCCAGAACGAAAGCTGCCAGCAAACTAGGACCCTGCAAGTCCTTACAGCCCCAGATGCCACCAGTCATCTGACACCCAGAGCCTGGGCCAATGACTTCGTTTTCCCCATGGAAAATGGCCTCCATTTCTGGCCACTCGCCCTGACCAAGAGGGGTGGTGCCCAGCAAGAAATTTGCAAGCTTTGCTGGATTGCTCCAAATCGAAAGCTGCCACTTGTTGTTGTTCTATTTCTCTAGAGTCCCATCATGCTGTTCTCAGATTGCTAAAGTCCATACCTCCTCGGTGTGTTCTTATGGCTGCAGATCTTCACAGCACAGACGCTTTCTTCTGCATGCTGTTCTTTCCCAGTTCAGGGCTCCTTCAAGGCTCTCCTGAATGGCTAAGCCGCCCCCTTTTATCCCAGTTCTCTTCAATGCTCACAGCTGCAGCCCATCAAGGACAACCAGGACCTGTGGGGCAAAGCCTCTAGACAGATATTCAAATAGAATCCATTTCCTCTACTCTAGCCAGTAAGTACTACCCTACAAGTCCTCAGAACCCCAAAGGCCACCTTTCATCTGACACCCAGACCCTGGGGAAAGGACTTCTTTTTCCCATGGCAAATGGCCTCCCTTGGCAGCCACTCACCCTGGCAGAAAGTGGGAGCCTAGCTAGAATGATGCAATCGTTGCTGGATTTTTCCAAAAGAAAAGCTGGCAGCAACTAGGGCCCTGGAAGTACTTAGAGCCTCAAACGCCACCTTGAACATATTACTGAGACCCTGGGGAAAGGACTTCGTTTTTCCCATGGAAAATGGCCTTCATTTGTGGCCACTTGCCTGGCAGGCAGGGCAGTGCCAAGCCAGGAATCTACAAACTCTGCTGGATCCTTCCAGAACGAAAGCTGCCAGCAACTAGGACCCTGCAAGTCCTTACAGCCCCAGATGCCACCAGTCATCTGACACCCAGAGCCTGGGCCAATGACTTCGTTTTCCCCATGGAAAATGGCCCTCCATTTCTGGCCACTCGCCCCTGACCAAGAGGGTGGTGCCCAGCAAGAAATTTGCAAGCTTTGCTGGATTGCTCCAAATCGAAAGCTGCCACTTGTTGTTGTTCTATTTCTCTAGAGTCCCATCATGCTGTTCTCAGATTGCTAAAGTCCATACCTCCTCGGTGTGTTCTTATGGCTGCAGATCTTCACAGCACAGACGCTTTCTTCTGCATGCTGTTCTTTCCCAGTTCAGGGCTCCTTCAAGGCTCTCCCTGAATGGCTAAGCCGCCCCCTTTTATCCCAGTTCTCTTCAATGCTCACAGCTGCAGCCCATCAAGGACAACCAGGACCTGTGGGGAGCTAGATATTCAAATAGAATCCATTTCCTCTACTCTAGCCAGTAAGTACTACCCTACAAGTCCTCAGAACCCCAAAGGCCACCTTTCATCTGACACCCAGACCCTGGGGAAAGGACTTCTTTTTCCCATGGCAAATGGCCTCCCTTGGCAGCCACTCACCCTGGCAGAAAGTGGGAGCCTAGCTAGAATGATGCAATCGTTGCTGGATTTTTCCAAAAGAAAAGCTGCCAGCAACTAGGGCCCTGGAAGTACTTAGAGCCTCAAACGCCACCTTGAACATATTCCTGAGACCCTGGGGAAAGGACTTCGTTTTTCCCATGGAAAATGGCCTTCATTTCTGGCCACTCTGCCTGGCAGGCAGGGCAGTGCCAAGCCAGGAATCTACAAACTCTGCTGGATCCTTCCAGAACGAAAGCTGCCAGCAACTAGGACCCTGCAAGTCCTTACAGCCCCAGATGCCACCAGTCATCTGACACCCAGAGCCTGGGCCAATGACTTCGTTTTCCCCATGGAAAATGGCCTCCATTTCTGGCCACTCGCCCTGACCAAGAGGGTGGTGCCCAGCAAGAAATTTGCAAGCTTTGCTGGATTGCTCCAAATCTAAAGCTACCACTTGTTGTTGTTCTATTTCTCTAGAGTCCCATCATGCTGTTCTCAGATTGCTAAAGTCCATACCTCCTCGGTGTGTTCTTATGGCTGCAGATCTTCACAGCACAGACGCTTTCTTCTGCATGCTGTTCTTTCCCAGTTCAGGGCTCCTTCAAGGCTCTCCCTGAATGGCTAAGCCGCCCCCTTTTATCCCAGTTCTCTTCAATGCTCACAGCTGCAGCCCATCAAGGACAACCAGGACCTGTGGGACAGATATTCAAATAGAATCCATTTCCTCTACTCTAGCCAGTAAGTAGTACCTACAAGTCCTCAGAACCCCAAAGGCCACCTTTCATCTGACACCCAGACCCTGGGGAAAGGACTTCTTTTTCCCATGGGCAAATGGCCTCCCTTGGCAGCCACTCACCCTGGCAGAAAGTGGGAGCCTAGCTAGAATGATGCAATCGTTGCTGGATTTTTCCAAAAGAAAAGCTGCCAGCAACTAGGGGCCCTGGAAGTACTTAGAGCCTCAAACGCCACCTTGAACATATTCCTGAGACCCTGGGGAAAGGACTTCGTTTTTCCCCATGGAAAATGGCCTTCATTTGTGGCCACTTGGCCTGGCAGGCAGGGCAGTGCCAAGCCAGGAATCTACAAACTCTGCTGGATCCTTCCAGAACGAAAGCTGCCAGCAACTAGGACCCTGCAAGTCCTTAGAGCCCCAGATGCCACCAGTCATCTGACACCCAGAGCCTGGGCCAATGACTTCGTTTTCCCCATGGAAAATGGCCTCCATTTCTGGCCACTCGCCCTGGACCAAGAGGGTGGTGCCCAGCAAGAAATTTGCAAGCTTTGCTGGATTGCTCCAAATCGAAACCTGCCACTTGTTGTTCTTCTATTTCTCTAGAGTCCCATCATGCTGTTCTCAGATTGCTAAAGTCCATACCTCCCTCGGTGTGTTCTTATGGCTGCAGATCTTCACAGCACAGACGCTTTCTTCTGCATGCTGTTCTTTCCCAGTTCAGGGCTCCTTCAAGGCTCTCCCTGAATGGCTACGCCGCCCCCTTTTATCCCAGTTCTCTTCAATGCTCACAGCTGCAGCCCATCAAGGACAACCAGGACCTGTGGGCAAAGCCTCTAGACAGATATTCAAATAGAATCCATTTCCTCTACTCTAGCCAGTAAGTACTACCCTACAAGTCCTCAGAACCCCCAAAGGCCACCTTTCATCTGACACCCAGACCCTGGGGGAAAGGACTTCTTTTTCCCATGGCAAATGGCCTCCCTTGGCAGCCACTCACCCTGGCAGAAAGTGGGAGCCTAGCTAGAATGATGCAATCGTTGCTGGATTTTTCCAAAAGAAAAGCTGCCAGCAACTAGGGCCCTGGAAGTACTTAGAGCCTCAAACGCCACCTTGAACATATTCCTGAGACCCTGGGGAAAGGACTTCGTTTTTCCCATGGAAAATGGCCTTCATTTGTGGCCACTTGGCCTGGCAGGCAGGGCAGTGCCAAGCCAGGAATCTACAAACTCTGCTGGATCCTTCCAGAACGAAAGCTGCCAGCAACTAGGACCCTGCAAGTCCTTACAGCCCCAGATGCCACCAGTCATCTGACACCCAGAGCCTGGGCCAATGACTTCGTTTTCCCCATGGAAAATTGCCTCCATTTCTGGCCACTCGCCCTGACCAAGAGGGTGGTGCCCAGCAAGAAATTTGCAAGCTTTGCTGGATTGCTCCAAATCGAAAGCTGCCACTTGTTGTTGTTCTATTTCTCTAGAGTCCCATCATGCTGTTCTCAGATTGCTAAAGTCCATACCTCCTCGGTGTGTTCTTATGGCTGCAGATCTTCACAGCACAGACGCTTTCCTTCTGCATGCTGTTCTTTCCCAGTTCAGGGCTCCTTCAAGGCTCTCCCTGAATGGCTAAGCCGCCCCCTTTTATCCCAGTTCTCTTCAATGCTCACAGCTGCAGCCCATCAAGGACAACCAGGACCTGTGGGACAGATATTCAAATAGAATCCATTTCCTCTACTCTAGCCAGTAAGTACTACCCTACAAGTCCTCAGAACCCCAAAGGCCACCTTTCATCTGACACCCAGACCCTGGGGAAAGGACTTCTTTTTCCCATGGCAAATGGCCTCCCCTTGGCAGCCACTCACCCTGGCAGAAAGTGGGGAGCCTAGCTAGAATGATGCAATCGTTGCTGGATTTTTCCAAAAGAAAAGCTGCAGCAACTAGGGCCCTGGAAGTACTTAGAGCCTCAAACGCCACCTTGAACATATTACTGAGACCCTGGGGAAAGGACTTCGTTTTTCCCATGGAAAATGGCCTTCATTTGTGGCCACTTGGCCTGGCAGGCAGGGCAGTGCCAAGCCAGGAATCTACAAACTGTGCTGGATCCTTCCAGAACGAAAGCTGCCAGCAACTAGGACCCTGCAAGTCCTTACAGCCCCAGATGCCACCAGTCATCTGACACCCAGAGCCTGGGGCCAATGACTTCGTTTTCCCCATGGAAAATGGCCTCCATTTCTGGCCACTCGCCCTGACCAAGAGGGTGGTGCCCAGCAAGAAATTTGCAAGCTTTGCTGGATTGCTCCAAATCGAAAGCTGCCACTTGTTGTTGTTCTATTTCTCTAGAGTCCCATCATGCTGTTCTCAGATTGCTAAAGTCCATACCTCCTCGGTGTGTTCTTATGGCTGCAGATCTTCACAGCACAGACGCTTTCTTCTGCATGCTGTTCTTTCCCAGTTCAGGGCTCCTTCAAGGCTCTCCCTGAATGGCTACGCCGCCCCCTTTTATCCCAGTTCTCTTCAATGCTCACAGCTGCAGCCCATCAAGGACAACCAGGACCTGTGGGGACAGATATTCAAATAGAATCCATTTCCTCTACTCTAGCCAGTAAGTACTACCCTACAAGTCCTCAGAACCCCAAAGGCCACCTTTCATCTGACACCCAGACCCTGGGGAAAGGACTTCTTTTTCCCATGGCAAATGGCCTCCCTTGGCAGCCACTCACCCTGCAGAAAGTGGGAGCCTAGCTAGAATGATGCAATCGTTGCTGGATTTTTCCAAAAGAAAAGCTGCCAGCAACTAGGGCCCTGGAAGTACTTAGAGCCTCAAACGCCACCTTGAACATATTCCTGAGACCCCTGGGGAAAGGACTTCGTTTTTCCCATGGGAAAATGGCCTTCATTTGTGGCCACTTGGCCTGGCAGGCAGGGCAGTGCCAAGCCAGGAATCTACAAACTGTGCTGGATCCTTCCAGAACGAAAGCTGCCAGCAACTAGGACCCTGCAAGTCCTTACAGCCCCAGATGCCACCAGTCATCTGACACCCAGAGCCTGGGCCAATGACTTCGTTTTCCCCATGGAAAATGGCCTCCATTTCTGCCACTCGCCCTGACCAAGAGGGTGGTGCCCAGCAAGAAATTTGCAAGCTTTGCTGGATTGCTCCAAATCGAAAGCTGCCACTTGTTGTTGTTCTATTTCTCTAGAGT
>NW_027510034.1:0-50063 GCF_051311805.1 Agelaius phoeniceus | reverse complement strand
TAGAAATTTGCAAGCTTTGCTGGATTGCTCCAAATCGAAAGCTGCCACTTGTTGTTGTTCTATTTCTCTAGAGTCCCATCATGCTGTTCTCAGATTGCTAAAGTCCATACCTCCTCGGTGTGTTCTTATGGCTGCAGATCTTCACAGCACAGACGCTTTCTTCTGCATGCTGTTCTTTCCCAGTTCAGGGCTCCTTCAAGGCTCTCCCTGAATGGCTACGCCGCCCCTTTTATCCCAGTTCTCTTCAATGCTCACAGCTGCAGCCCATCAAGGACAACCAGGACCTGTGGGGCAAAGCCTCTAGACAGATATTCAAATAGAATCCATTTCCTCTACTCTAGCCAGTAAGTACTACCCTACAAGTCCTCAGAACCCCAAAGGCCACCTTTCATCTGACACCCAGACCCTGGGGAAAGGACTTCTTTTTCCCATGGCAAATGGCCTCCCTTGGCAGCCACTCACCCTGGCAGAAAGTGGGAGCCTAGCAAAAATGATGCAATCGTTGCTGGATTTTTCCAAAAGAAAAGCTGGCAGCAACTAGGGCCCTGGAAGTACTTAGAGCCTCAAACGCCACCTTGAACATATTACTGAGACCCTGGGGAAAGGACTTCGTTTTTCCCATGGAAAATGGCCTTCATTTGTGGCCACTTGGCCTGGCAGGCAGGGCAGTGCCAAGCCAGGAATCTACAAACTCTGCTGGATCCTTCCAGAACGAAAGCTGCCAGCAACTAGGACCCTGCAAGTCCTTAGAGCCCCAGATGCCACCAGTCATCTGACACCCAGAGCCTGGGCCAATGACTTCGTTTTCCCCATGGAAAATGGCCTCCATTTCTGGCCACTCGCCCTGACCAAGAGGGTGGTGCCCAGCAAGAAATTTGCAAGCTTTGCTGGATTGCTCCAAATCGAAAGCTGCCACTTGTTGTTGTTCTATTTCTCTAGAGTCCCATCATGCTGTTCTCAGATTGCTAAAGTCCATACCTCCTCGGTGTGTTCTTATGCTGCAGATCTTCACAGCACAGACGCTTTCTTCTGCATGCTGTTCTTTCCCAGTTCAGGGCTCCTTCAAGGCTCTCCCTGAATGGCTACGCCGCCCCCTTTTATCCCAGTTCTCTTCAATGCTCACAGCTGCAGCCCATCAAGGACAACCAGGACCTGTGGGGCAAAGCCTCTAGACAGATATTCAAATAGAATCCATTTCCTCTACTCTAGCCAGTAAGTACTACCCTACAAGTCCTCAGAACCCCAAAGGCCACCTTTCATCTGACACCCAGACCCTGGGGAAAGGACTTCTTTTTCCCATGGCAAATGGCCTCCCTTGGCAGCCACTCACCCTGGCAGAAAGTGGGAGCCTAGCAAAAATGATGCAATCGTTGCTGGATTTTTCCAAAAGAAAAGCTGGCAGCAACTAGGGCCCTGGAAGTACTTAGAGCCTCAAACGCCACCTTGAACATATTACTGAGACCCTGGGGAAAGGACTTCGTTTTTCCCATGGAAAATGGCCTTCATTTGTGGCCACTTGGCCTGGCAGGCAGGGCAGTGCCAAGCCAGGAATCTACAAACTCTGCTGGATCCTTCCAAAACGAAAGCTGCCAGCAACTAGGACCCTGCAAGTCCTTAGAGCCCCAGATGCCACCTGTCATCTGACACCCAGAGCCTGGGCCAATGACTTCGTTTTCCCATGGAAAATGGCCTCCATTTCTGGCCACTCGCCCTGACCAAGAGGGTGGTGCCCAGCAAGAAATTTGCAAGCTTTGCTGGATTGCTCCAAATCGAAAGCTGCCACTTGTTGTTGTTCTATTTCTCTAGAGTCCCATCATGCTGTTCTCAGATTGCTAAAGTCCATACCTCCTCGGTGTGTTCTTATGGCTGCAGATCTTCACAGCACAGACGCTTTCTTCTGCATGCTGTTCTTTCCCAGTTCAGGGCTCCTTCAAGGCTCTCCCTGAATGGCTAAGCCGCCCCCTTTTATCCCAGTTCTCTTCAATGCTCACAGCTGCAGCCCATCAAGGACAACCAGGACCTGTGGGGCAAAGCCTCTAGACAGATATTCAAATAGAATCCATTTCCTCTACTCTAGCCAGTAAGTACTACCCTACAAGTCCTCAGAACCCCAAAGGCCACCTTTCATCTGACACCCAGACCCTGGGAAAGGACTTCTTTTTCCCATGGCAAATGGCCTCCCTTGGCAGCCACTCACCTGGCAGAAAGTGGGAGCCTAGCTAGAATGATGCAATCGTTGCTGGATTTTTCCAAAAGAAAAGCTGCCAGCAACTAGGGCCCTGGAAGTACTTAGAGCCTCAAACGCCACCTTGAACATATTACTGAGACCCTGGGGAAAGGACTTCGTTTTTCCCATGGAAAATGGCCTTCATTTGTGGCCACTTGGCCTGGCAGGCAGGGCAGTGCCAAGCCAGGAATCTACAAACTGTGCTGGATCCTTCCAGAACGAAAGCTGCCAGCAACTAGGACCCTGCAAGTCCTTACAGCCCCAGATGCCACCAGTCATCTGACACCCAGAGCCTGGGCCAATGACTTCGTTTTCCCCATGGAAAATGGCCTCCATTTCTGGCCACTCGCCCTGACCAAGAGGGTGGTGCCCAGCAAGAAATTTGCAAGCTTTGCTGGATTGCTCCAAATCGAAAGCTGCCACTTGTTGTTGTTCTATTTCTCTAGAGTCCCATCATGCTGTTCTCAGATTGCTAAAGTCCATACCTCCTCGGTGTGTTCTTATGGCTGCAGATCTTCACAGCACAGACGCTTTCTTCTGCATGCTGTTCTTTCCCAGTTCAGGGCTCCTTCAAGGCTCTCCCTGAATGGCTACGCCGCCCCTTTTATCCCAGTTCTCTTCAATGCTCACAGCTGCAGCCCATCAAGGACAACCAGGACCTGTGGGACAGATATTCAAATAGAATCCATTTCCTCTACTCTAGCCAGTAAGTACTACCCTACAAGTCCTCAGAACCCCAAAGGCCACCTTTCATCTGACACCCAGACCCTGGGGAAAGGACTTCTTTTTCCATGGCAAATGGCCTCCCTTGGCAGCCACTCACCCTGGCAGAAAGTGGGAGCCTAGCTAGAATGATGCAATCGTTGCTGGATTTTTCCAAAAGAAAAGCTGCCAGCAACTAGGGCCCTGGAAGTACTTAGAGCCTCAAACGCCACCTTGAACATATTACTGAGACCCTGGGGAAAGGACTTCGTTTTTCCCATGGAAAATGGCCTTCATTTGTGGCCACTTGGCCTGGCAGGCAGGGCAGTGCCAAGCCAGGAATCTACAAACTCTGCTGGATCCTTCCAGAACGAAAGCTGCCAGCAACTAGGACCCTGCAAGTCCTTACAGCCCCAGATGCCACCAGTCATCTGACACCCAGAGCCTGGCCAATGACTTCGTTTTCCCATGGAAAATGGCCTCCATTTCTGGCCACTCGCCCTGACCAAGAGGGTGGTGCCCAGCAAGAAATTTGCAAGCTTTGCTGGATTGCTCCAAATCTAAAGCTGCCACTTGTTGTTGTTCTATTTCTCTAGAGTCCCATCATGCTGTTCTCAGATTGCTAAAGTCCATACCTCCTCGGTGTGTTCTTATGGCTGCAGATCTTCACAGCACAGACGCTTTCTTCTGCATGCTGTTCTTTCCCAGTTCAGGGCTCCTTCAAGGCTCTCCCTGAATGGCTACGCCGCCCCCTTTTATCCCAGTTCTCTTCAATGCTCACAGCTGCAGCCCATCAAGGACAACCAGGACCTGTGGGGCAAAGCCTCTAGACAGATATTCAAATAGAATCCATTTCCTCTACTCTAGCCAGTAAGTACTACCCTACAAGTCCTCAGAACCCCAAAGGCCACCTTTCATCTGACACCCAGACCCTGGGGAAAGGACTTCTTTTTCCATGGCAAATGGCCTCCCTTGGCAGCCACTCACCCTGGCAGAAAGTGGGAGCCTAGCAAAAATGATGCAATCGTTGCTGGATTTTTCCAAAAGAAAAGCTGCCAGCAACTAGGGCCCTGGAAGTACTTAGAGCCTCAAACGCCACCTTGAACATATTACTGAGACCCTGGGGAAAGGACTTCGTTTTTCCCATGGAAAATGGCCTTCATTTGTGGCCACTTGGCCTGGCAGGCAGGGCAGTGCCAAGCCAGGAATCTACAAACTGTGCTGGATCCTTCCAGAACGAAAGCTGCCAGCAACTAGGACCCTGCAAGTCCTTAGAGCCCCAGATGCCACCTGTCATCTGACACCCAGAGCCTGGGCAATGACTTCGTTTTCCCCATGGAAAATGGCCTCCATTTCTGGCCACTCGCCCTGACCAAGAGGGTGGTGCCCAGCAAGAAATTTGCAAGCTTTGCTGGATTGCTCCAAATCGAAAGCTGCCACTTGTTGTTGTTCTATTTCTCTAGAGTCCCATCATGCTGTTCTCAGATTGCTAAAGTCCATACCTCCTCGGTGTGTTCTTATGGCTGCAGATCTTCACAGCACAGACGCTTTCTTCTGCATGCTGTTCTTTCCCAGTTCAGGGCTCCTTCAAGGCTCTCCTGAATGGCTACGCTGCCCCCTTTTATCCCAGTTCTCTTCAATGCTCACAGCTGCAGCCCATCAAGGACAACCAGGACCTGTGGGACAGATATTCAAATAGAATCCATTTCCTCTACTCTAGCCAGTAAGTACTACCCTACAAGTCCTCAGAACCCCAAAGGCCACCTTTCATCTGACACCCAGACCCTGGGGAAAGGACTTCTTTTTCCCATGGCAAATGGCCTCCCTTGGCAGCCACTCACCCTGGCAGAAAGTGGGAGCCTAGCTAGAATGATGCAATCGTTGCTGGATTTTTCCAAAAGAAAAGCTGCCAGCAACTAGGGCCCTGGAAGTACTTAGAGCCTCAAACGCCACCTTGAACATATTACTGAGACCCTGGGGAAAGGACTTCGTTTTTCCCATGGAAAATGGCCTTCATTTGTGGCCACTTGGCCTGGCAGGCAGGGCAGTGCCAAGCCAGGAATCTACAAACTCTGCTGGATCCTTCCAGAACGAAAGCTGCCAGCAACTAGGACCCTGCAAGTCCTTACAGCCCCAGATGCCACCAGTCATCTGACACCCAGAGCCTGGGCCAATGACTTCGTTTTCCCCATGGAAAATGGCCTCCATTTCTGGCCACTCGCCCTGACCAAGAGGGTGGTGCCCAGCAAGAAATTTGCAAGCTTTGCTGGATTGCTCCAAATCGAAAGCTGCCACTTGTTGTTGTTCTATTTCTCTAGAGTCCCATCATGCTGTTCTCAGATTGCTAAAGTCCATACCTCCTCGGTGTGTTCTTATGGCTGCAGATCTTCACAGCACAGACGCTTTCTTCTGCATGCTGTTCTTTCCCAGTTCAGGGCTCCTTCAAGGCTCTCCCTGAATGGCTACGCCGCCCCCTTTTATCCCAGTTCTCTTCAATGCTCACAGCTGCAGCCCATCAAGGACAACCAGGACCTGTGGGACAGATATTCAAATAGAATCCATTTCCTCTACTCTAGCCAGTAAGTACTACCCTACAAGTCCTCAGAACCCCAAAGGCCACCTTTCATCTGACACCCAGACCCTGGGGAAAGGACTTCTTTTTCCCATGGCAAATGGCCTCCCTTGGCAGCCACTCACCCTGGCAGAAAGTGGGAGCCTAGCTAGAATGATGCAATCGTTGCTGGATTTTTCCAAAAGAAAAGCTGGCAGCAACTAGGGCCCTGGAAGTACTTAGAGCCTCAAACGCCACCTTGAACATATTCCTGAGACCCTGGGGAAAGGACTTCGTTTTTCCCATGGAAAATGGCCTTCATTTGTGGCCACTTGGCCTGGCAGGCAGGGCAGTGCCAAGCCAGGAATCTACAAACTCTGCTGGATCCTTCCAGAACGAAAGCTGCCAGCAACTAGGACCCTGCAAGTCCTTAGAGCCCCAGATGCCACCAGTCATCTGACACCCAGAGCCTGGGCCAATGACTTCGTTTTCCCCATGGAAAATGGCCTCCATTTCTGGCCACTCGCCCTGACCAAGAGGGTGGTGCCCAGCAAGAAATTTGCAAGCTTTGCTGGATTGCTCCAAATCGAAAGCTGCCACTTGTTGTTGTTCTATTTCTCTAGAGTCCCATCATGCTGTTCTCAGATTGCTAAAGTCCATACCTCCTCGGTGTGTTCTTATGGCTGCAGATCTTCACAGCACAGACGCTTTCTTCTGCATGCTGTTCTTTCCCAGTTCAGGGCTCCTTCAAGGCTCTCCCTGAATGGCTACGCCGCCCCCTTTTATCCCAGTTCTCTTCAATGCTCACAGCTGCAGCCCATCAAGGACAACCAGGACCTGTGGGGCAAAGCCTCTAGACAGATATTCAAATAGAATCCATTTCCTCTACTCTAGCCAGTAAGTACTACCCTACAAGTCCTCAGAACCCCAAAGGCCACCTTTCATCTGACACCCAGACCCTGGGGAAAGGACTTCTTTTTCCCATGGCAAATGGCCTCCCTTGGCAGCCACTCACCCTGGCAGAAAGTGGGAGCCTAGCAAAAATGATGCAATCGTTGCTGGATTTTTCCAAAAGAAAAGCTGCCAGCAACTAGGGCCCTGGAAGTACTTAGAGCCTCAAACGCCACCTTGAACATATTACTGAGACCCTGGGGAAAGGACTTCGTTTTTCCCATGGAAAATGGCCTTCATTTGTGGCCACTTGGCCTGGCAGGCAGGGCAGTGCCAAGCCAGGAATCTACAAACTGTGCTGGATCCTTCCAGAACGAAAGCTGCCAGCAACTAGGACCCTGCAAGTCCTTAGAGCCCCAGATGCCACCAGTCATCTGACACCCAGAGCCTGGGCCATTGACTTCGTTTTCCCCATGGAAAATGGCCTCCATTTCTGGCCACTCGCCCTGACCAAGAGGGTGGTGCCCAGCAAGAAATTTGCAAGCTTTGCTGGATTGCTCCAAATCGAAAGCTGCCACTTGTTGTTGTTCTATTTCTCTAGAGTCCCATCATGCTGTTCTCAGATTGCTAAAGTCCATACCTCCTCGGTGTGTTCTTATGGCTGCAGATCTTCACAGCACAGACGCTTTCTTCTGCATGCTGTTCTTTCCCAGTTCAGGGCTCCTTCAAGGCTCTCCCTGAATGGCTAAGCCGCCCCCTTTTATCCCAGTTCTCTTCAATGCTCACAGCTGCAGCCCATCAAGGACAACCAGGACCTGTGGGGCAAAGCCTCTAGACAGATATTCAAATAGAATCCATTTCCTCTACTCTAGCCAGTAAGTACTACCCTACAAGTCCTCAGAACCCCAAAGGCCACCTTTCATCTGACACCCAGACCCTGGGGAAAGGACTTCTTTTTCCCATGGCAAATGGCCTCCCTTGGCAGCCACTCACCCTGGCAGAAAGTGGGAGCCTAGCTAGAATGATGCAATCGTTGCTGGATTTTTCCAAAAGAAAAGCTGCCAGCAACTAGGGCCCTGGAAGTACTTAGAGCCTCAAACGCCACCTTGAACATATTCCTGAGACCCTGGGGAAAGGACTTCGTTTTTCCCATGGAAAATGGCCTTCATTTGTGGCCACTTGGCCTGGCAGGCAGGGCAGTGCCAAGCCAGGAATCTACAAACTCTGCTGGATCCTTCCAGAACGAAAGCTGCCAGCAACTAGGACCCTGCAAGTCCTTACAGCCCCAGATGCCACCAGTCATCTGACACCCAGAGCCTGGGCCAATGACTTCGTTTTCCCCATGGAAAATGGCCTCCATTTCTGGCCACTCGCCCTGACCAAGAGGGTGGTGCCCAGCAAGAAATTTGCAAGCTTTGCTGGATTGCTCCAAATCGAAAGCTGCCACTTGTTGTTGTTCTATTTCTCTAGAGTCCCATCATGCTGTTCTCAGATTGCTAAAGTCCATACCTCCTCGGTGTGTTCTTATGGCTGCAGATCTTCACAGCACAGACGCTTTCTTCTGCATGCTGTTCTTTCCCAGTTCAGGGCTCCTTCAAGGCTCTCCCTGAATGGCTAAGCCGCCCCCTTTTATCCCAGTTCTCTTCAATGCTCACAGCTGCAGCCCATCAAGGACAACCAGGACCTGTGGGGCAAAGCCTCTAGACAGATATTCAAATAGAATCCATTTCCTCTACTCTAGCCAGTAAGTACTACCCTACAAGTCCTCAGAACCCCAAAGGCCACCTTTCATCTGACACCCAGACCCTGGGGAAAGGACTTCTTTTTCCCATGGCAAATGGCCTCCCTTGGCAGCCACTCACCCTGGCAGAAAGTGGGAGCCTAGCTAGAATGATGCAATCGTTGCTGGATTTTTCCAAAAGAAAAGCTGCCAGCAACTAGGGCCCTGGAAGTACTTAGAGCCTCAAACGCCACCTTGAACATATTACTGAGACCCTGGGGAAAGGACTTCGTTTTTCCCATGGAAAATGGCCTTCATTTGTGGCCACTTGGCCTGGCAGGCAGGGCAGTGCCAAGCCAGGAATCTACAAACTGTGCTGGATCCTTCCAGAACGAAAGCTGCCAGCAACTAGGACCCTGCAAGTCCTTACAGCCCCAGATGCCACCAGTCATCTGACACCCAGAGCCTGGGCCAATGACTTCGTTTTCCCCATGGAAAATGGCCTCCATTTCTGGCCACTCGCCCTGACCAAGAGGGTGGTGCCCAGCAAGAAATTTGCAAGCTTTGCTGGATTGCTCCAAATCGAAAGCTGCCACTTGTTGTTGTTCTATTTCTCTAGAGTCCCATCATGCTGTTCTCAGATTGCTAAAGTCCATACCTCCTCGGTGTGTTCTTATGGCTGCAGATCTTCACAGCACAGACGCTTTCTTCTGCATGCTGTTCTTTCCCAGTTCAGGGCTCCTTCAAGGCTCTCCCTGAATGGCTACGCCGCCCCCTTTTATCCCAGTTCTCTTCAATGCTCACAGCTGCAGCCCATCAAGGACAACCAGGACCTGTGGGACAGATATTCAAATAGAATCCATTTCCTCTACTCTAGCCAGTAAGTACTACCCTACAAGTCCTCAGAACCCCAAAGGCCACCTTTCATCTGACACCCAGACCCTGGGGAAAGGACTTCTTTTTCCCATGGCAAATGGCCTCCCTTGGCAGCCACTCACCCTGGCAGAAAGTGGGAGCCTAGCTAGAATGATGCAATCGTTGCTGGATTTTTCCAAAAGAAAAGCTGGCAGCAACTAGGGCCCTGGAAGTACTTAGAGCCTCAAACGCCACCTTGAACATATTACTGAGACCCTGGGGAAAGGACTTCGTTTTTCCCATGGAAAATGGCCTTCATTTGTGGCCACTTGGCCTGGCAGGCAGGGCAGTGCCAAGCCAGGAATCTACAAACTCTGCTGGATCCTTCCAGAACGAAAGCTGCCAGCAACTAGGACCCTGCAAGTCCTTACAGCCCCAGATGCCACCAGTCATCTGACACCCAGAGCCTGGGCCAATGACTTCGTTTTCCCCATGGAAAATGGCCTCCATTTCTGGCCACTCGCCCTGACCAAGAGGGTGGTGCCCAGCAAGAAATTTGCAAGCTTTGCTGGATTGCTCCAAATCGAAAGCTGCCACTTGTTGTTGTTCTATTTCTCTAGAGTCCCATCATGCTGTTCTCAGATTGCTAAAGTCCATACCTCCTCGGTGTGTTCTTATGGCTGCAGATCTTCACAGCACAGACGCTTTCTTCTGCATGCTGTTCTTTCCCAGTTCAGGGCTCCTTCAAGGCTCTCCCTGAATGGCTACGCCGCCCCCTTTTATCCCAGTTCTCTTCAATGCTCACAGCTGCAGCCCATCAAGGACAACCAGGACCTGTGGGGCAAAGCCTCTAGACAGATATTCAAATAGAATCCATTTCCTCTACTCTAGCCAGTAAGTACTACCCTACAAGTCCTCAGAACCCCAAAGGCCACCTTTCATCTGACACCCAGACCCTGGGGAAAGGACTTCTTTTTCCCATGGCAAATGGCCTCCCTTGGCAGCCACTCACCCTGGCAGAAAGTGGGAGCCTAGCAAAAATGATGCAATCGTTGCTGGATTTTTCCAAAAGAAAAGCTGCCAGCAACTAGGGCCCTGGAAGTACTTAGAGCCTCAAACGCCACCTTGAACATATTACTGAGACCCTGGGGAAAGGACTTCGTTTTTCCCATGGAAAATGGCCTTCATTTGTGGCCACTTGGCCTGGCAGGCAGGGCAGTGCCAAGCCAGGAATCTACAAACTGTGCTGGATCCTTCCAGAACGAAAGCTGCCAGCAACTAGGACCCTGCAAGTCCTTAGAGCCCCAGATGCCACCTGTCATCTGACACCCAGAGCCTGGGCCAATGACTTCGTTTTCCCCATGGAAAATGGCCTCCATTTCTGGCCACTCGCCCTGACCAAGAGGGTGGTGCCCAGCAAGAAATTTGCAAGCTTTGCTGGATTGCTCCAAATCGAAAGCTGCCACTTGTTGTTGTTCTATTTCTCTAGAGTCCCATCATGCTGTTCTCAGATTGCTAAAGTCCATACCTCCTCGGTGTGTTCTTATGGCTGCAGATCTTCACAGCACAGACGCTTTCTTCTGCATGCTGTTCTTTCCCAGTTCAGGGCTCCTTCAAGGCTCTCCCTGAATGGCTACGCTGCCCCCTTTTATCCCAGTTCTCTTCAATGCTCACAGCTGCAGCCCATCAAGGACAACCAGGACCTGTGGGACAGATATTCAAATAGAATCCATTTCCTCTACTCTAGCCAGTAAGTACTACCCTACAAGTCCTCAGAACCCCAAAGGCCACCTTTCATCTGACACCCAGACCCTGGGGAAAGGACTTCTTTTTCCCATGGCAAATGGCCTCCCTTGGCAGCCACTCACCCTGGCAGAAAGTGGGAGCCTAGCTAGAATGATGCAATCGTTGCTGGATTTTTCCAAAAGAAAAGCTGCCAGCAACTAGGGCCCTGGAAGTACTTAGAGCCTCAAACGCCACCTTGAACATATTACTGAGACCCTGGGGAAAGGACTTCGTTTTTCCCATGGAAAATGGCCTTCATTTGTGGCCACTTGGCCTGGCAGGCAGGGCAGTGCCAAGCCAGGAATCTACAAACTCTGCTGGATCCTTCCAGAACGAAAGCTGCCAGCAACTAGGACCCTGCAAGTCCTTACAGCCCCAGATGCCACCAGTCATCTGACACCCAGAGCCTGGGCCAATGACTTCGTTTTCCCCATGGAAAATGGCCTCCATTTCTGGCCACTCGCCCTGACCAAGAGGGTGGTGCCCAGCAAGAAATTTGCAAGCTTTGCTGGATTGCTCCAAATCGAAAGCTGCCACTTGTTGTTGTTCTATTTCTCTAGAGTCCCATCATGCTGTTCTCAGATTGCTAAAGTCCATACCTCCTCGGTGTGTTCTTATGGCTGCAGATCTTCACAGCACAGACGCTTTCTTCTGCATGCTGTTCTTTCCCAGTTCAGGGCTCCTTCAAGGCTCTCCCTGAATGGCTACGCCGCCCCCTTTTATCCCAGTTCTCTTCAATGCTCACAGCTGCAGCCCATCAAGGACAACCAGGACCTGTGGGACAGATATTCAAATAGAATCCATTTCCTCTACTCTAGCCAGTAAGTACTACCCTACAAGTCCTCAGAACCCCAAAGGCCACCTTTCATCTGACACCCAGACCCTGGGGAAAGGACTTCTTTTTCCCATGGCAAATGGCCTCCCTTGGCAGCCACTCACCCTGGCAGAAAGTGGGAGCCTAGCTAGAATGATGCAATCGTTGCTGGATTTTTCCAAAAGAAAAGCTGGCAGCAACTAGGGCCCTGGAAGTACTTAGAGCCTCAAACGCCACCTTGAACATATTACTGAGACCCTGGGGAAAGGACTTCGTTTTTCCCATGGAAAATGGCCTTCATTTGTGGCCACTTGGCCTGGCAGGCAGGGCAGTGCCAAGCCAGGAATCTACAAACTCTGCTGGATCCTTCCAGAACGAAAGCTGCCAGCAACTAGGACCCTGCAAGTCCTTACAGCCCCAGATGCCACCAGTCATCTGACACCCAGAGCCTGGGCCAATGACTTCGTTTTCCCCATGGAAAATGGCCTCCATTTCTGGCCACTCGCCCTGACCAAGAGGGTGGTGCCCAGCAAGAAATTTGCAAGCTTTGCTGGATTGCTCCAAATCGAAAGCTGCCACTTGTTGTTGTTCTATTTCTCTAGAGTCCCATCATGCTGTTCTCAGATTGCTAAAGTCCATACCTCCTCGGTGTGTTCTTATGGCTGCAGATCTTCACAGCACAGACGCTTTCTTCTGCATGCTGTTCTTTCCCAGTTCAGGGCTCCTTCAAGGCTCTCCCTGAATGGCTACGCCGCCCCCTTTTATCCCAGTTCTCTTCAATGCTCACAGCTGCAGCCCATCAAGGACAACCAGGACCTGTGGGGCAAAGCCTCTAGACAGATATTCAAATAGAATCCATTTCCTCTACTCTAGCCAGTAAGTACTACCCTACAAGTCCTCAGAACCCCAAAGGCCACCTTTCATCTGACACCCAGACCCTGGGGAAAGGACTTCTTTTTCCCATGGCAAATGGCCTCCCTTGGCAGCCACTCACCCTGGCAGAAAGTGGGAGCCTAGCAAAAATGATGCAATCGTTGCTGGATTTTTCCAAAAGAAAAGCTGCCAGCAACTAGGGCCCTGGAAGTACTTAGAGCCTCAAACGCCACCTTGAACATATTACTGAGACCCTGGGGAAAGGACTTCGTTTTTCCCATGGAAAATGGCCTTCATTTGTGGCCACTTGGCCTGGCAGGCAGGGCAGTGCCAAGCCAGGAATCTACAAACTGTGCTGGATCCTTCCAGAACGAAAGCTGCCAGCAACTAGGACCCTGCAAGTCCTTAGAGCCCCAGATGCCACCAGTCATCTGACACCCAGAGCCTGGGCCATTGACTTCGTTTTCCCCATGGAAAATGGCCTCCATTTCTGGCCACTCGCCCTGACCAAGAGGGTGGTGCCCAGCAAGAAATTTGCAAGCTTTGCTGGATTGCTCCAAATCGAAAGCTGCCACTTGTTGTTGTTCTATTTCTCTAGAGTCCCATCATGCTGTTCTCAGATTGCTAAAGTCCATACCTCCTCGGTGTGTTCTTATGGCTGCAGATCTTCACAGCACAGACGCTTTCTTCTGCATGCTGTTCTTTCCCAGTTCAGGGCTCCTTCAAGGCTCTCCCTGAATGGCTAAGCCGCCCCCTTTTATCCCAGTTCTCTTCAATGCTCACAGCTGCAGCCCATCAAGGACAACCAGGACCTGTGGGGCAAAGCCTCTAGACAGATATTCAAATAGAATCCATTTCCTCTACTCTAGCCAGTAAGTACTACCCTACAAGTCCTCAGAACCCCAAAGGCCACCTTTCATCTGACACCCAGACCCTGGGGAAAGGACTTCTTTTTCCCATGGCAAATGGCCTCCCTTGGCAGCCACTCACCCTGGCAGAAAGTGGGAGCCTAGCTAGAATGATGCAATCGTTGCTGGATTTTTCCAAAAGAAAAGCTGCCAGCAACTAGGGCCCTGGAAGTACTTAGAGCCTCAAACGCCACCTTGAACATATTACTGAGACCCTGGGGAAAGGACTTCGTTTTTCCCATGGAAAATGGCCTTCATTTGTGGCCACTTGGCCTGGCAGGCAGGGCAGTGCCAAGCCAGGAATCTACAAACTCTGCTGGATCCTTCCAGAACGAAAGCTGCCAGCAACTAGGACCCTGCAAGTCCTTAGAGCCCCAGATGCCACCAGTCATCTGACACCCAGAGCCTGGGCCAATGACTTCGTTTTCCCCATGGAAAATGGCCTCCATTTCTGGCCACTCGCCCTGACCAAGAGGGTGGTGCCCAGCAAGAAATTTGCAAGCTTTGCTGGATTGCTCCAAATCGAAAGCTGCCACTTGTTGTTGTTCTATTTCTCTAGAGTCCCATCATGCTGTTCTCAGATTGCTAAAGTCCATACCTCCTCGGTGTGTTCTTATGGCTGCAGATCTTCACAGCACAGACGCTTTCTTCTGCATGCTGTTCTTTCCCAGTTCAGGGCTCCTTCAAGGCTCTCCCTGAATGGCTACGCCGCCCCCTTTTATCCCAGTTCTCTTCAATGCTCACAGCTGCAGCCCATCAAGGACAACCAGGACCTGTGGGGCAAAGCCTCTAGACAGATATTCAAATAGAATCCATTTCCTCTACTCTAGCCAGTAAGTACTACCCTACAAGTCCTCAGAACCCCAAAGGCCACCTTTCATCTGACACCCAGACCCTGGGGAAAGGACTTCTTTTTCCCATGGCAAATGGCCTCCCTTGGCAGCCACTCACCCTGGCAGAAAGTGGGAGCCTAGCAAAAATGATGCAATCGTTGCTGGATTTTTCCAAAAGAAAAGCTGCCAGCAACTAGGGCCCTGGAAGTACTTAGAGCCTCAAACGCCACCTTGAACATATTACTGAGACCCTGGGGAAAGGACTTCGTTTTTCCCATGGAAAATGGCCTTCATTTGTGGCCACTTGGCCTGGCAGGCAGGGCAGTGCCAAGCCAGGAATCTACAAACTGTGCTGGATCCTTCCAAAACGAAAGCTGCCAGCAACTAGGACCCTGCAAGTCCTTAGAGCCCCAGATGCCACCTGTCATCTGACACCCAGAGCCTGGGCCAATGACTTCGTTTTCCCCATGGAAAATGGCCTCCATTTCTGGCCACTCGCCCTGACCAAGAGGGTGGTGCCCAGCAAGAAATTTGCAAGCTTTGCTGGATTGCTCCAAATCGAAAGCTGCCACTTGTTGTTGTTCTATTTCTCTAGAGTCCCATCATGCTGTTCTCAGATTGCTAAAGTCCATACCTCCTCGGTGTGTTCTTATGGCTGCAGATCTTCACAGCACAGACGCTTTCTTCTGCATGCTGTTCTTTCCCAGTTCAGGGCTCCTTCAAGGCTCTCCCTGAATGGCTAAGCCGCCCCCTTTTATCCCAGTTCTCTTCAATGCTCACAGCTGCAGCCCATCAAGGACAACCAGGACCTGTGGGGCAAAGCCTCTAGACAGATATTCAAATAGAATCCATTTCCTCTACTCTAGCCAGTAAGTACTACCCTACAAGTCCTCAGAACCCCAAAGGCCACCTTTCATCTGACACCCAGACCCTGGGGAAAGGACTTCTTTTTCCCATGGCAAATGGCCTCCCTTGGCAGCCACTCACCCTGGCAGAAAGTGGGAGCCTAGCTAGAATGATGCAATCGTTGCTGGATTTTTCCAAAAGAAAAGCTGGCAGCAACTAGGGCCCTGGAAGTACTTAGAGCCTCAAACGCCACCTTGAACATATTACTGAGACCCTGGGGAAAGGACTTCGTTTTTCCCATGGAAAATGGCCTTCATTTGTGGCCACTTGGCCTGGCAGGCAGGGCAGTGCCAAGCCAGGAATCTACAAACTGTGCTGGATCCTTCCAGAACGAAAGCTGCCAGCAACTAGGACCCTGCAAGTCCTTAGAGCCCCAGATGCCACCAGTCATCTGACACCCAGAGCCTGGGCCAATGACTTCGTTTTCCCCATGGAAAATGGCCTCCATTTCTGGCCACTCGCCCTGACCAAGAGGGTGGTGCCCAGCAAGAAATTTGCAAGCTTTGCTGGATTGCTCCAAATCTAAAGCTGCCACTTGTTGTTGTTCTATTTCTCTAGAGTCCCATCATGCTGTTCTCAGATTGCTAAAGTCCATACCTCCTCGGTGTGTTCTTATGGCTGCAGATCTTCACAGCACAGACGCTTTCTTCTGCATGCTGTTCTTTCCCAGTTCAGGGCTCCTTCAAGGCTCTCCCTGAATGGCTACGCCGCCCCCTTTTATCCCAGTTCTCTTCAATGCTCACAGCTGCAGCCCATCAAGGACAACCAGGACCTGTGGGACAGATATTCAAATAGAATCCATTTCCTCTACTCTAGCCAGTAAGTACTACCCTACAAGTCCTCAGAACCCCAAAGGCCACCTTTCATCTGACACCCAGACCCTGGGGAAAGGACTTCTTTTTCCCATGGCAAATGGCCTCCCTTGGCAGCCACTCACCCTGGCAGAAAGTGGGAGCCTAGCTAGAATGATGCAATCGTTGCTGGATTTTTCCAAAAGAAAAGCTGCCAGCAACTAGGGCCCTGGAAGTACTTAGAGCCTCAAACGCCACCTTGAACATATTACTGAGACCCTGGGGAAAGGACTTCGTTTTTCCCATGGAAAATGGCCTTCATTTGTGGCCACTTGGCCTGGCAGGCAGGGCAGTGCCAAGCCAGGAATCTACAAACTCTGCTGGATCCTTCCAGAACGAAAGCTGCCAGCAACTAGGACCCTGCAAGTCCTTAGAGCCCCAGATGCCACCTGTCATCTGACACCCAGAGCCTGGGCCAATGACTTCGTTTTCCCCATGGAAAATGGCCTCCATTTCTGGCCACTCACCCTGACCAAGAGGGTGGTGCCCAGCAAGAAATTTGCAAGCTTTGCTGGATTGCTCCAAATCGAAAGCTGCCACTTGTTGTTGTTCTATTTCTCTAGAGTCCCATAATGCTGTTCTCAGATTGCTAAAGTCCATACCTCCTCGGTGTGTTCTTATGGCTGCAGATCTTCACAGCACAGACGCTTTCTTCTGCATGCTGTTCTTTCCCAGTTCAGGGCTCCTTCAAGGCTCTCCCTGAATGGCTACGCCGCCCCCTTTTATCCCAGTTCTCTTCAATGCTCACAGCTGCAGCCCATCAAGGACAACCAGGACCTGTGGGACAGATATTCAAATAGAATCCATTTCCTCTACTCTAGCCAGTAAGTACTACCCTACAAGTCCTCAGAACCCCAAAGGCCACCTTTCATCTGACACCCAGACCCTGGGGAAAGGACTTCTTTTTCCCATGGCAAATGGCCTCCCTTGGCAGCCACTCACCCTGGCAGAAAGTGGGAGCCTAGCAAAAATGATGCAATCGTTGCTGGATTTTTCCAAAAGAAAAGCTGCCAGCAACTAGGGCCCTGGAAGTACTTAGAGCCTCAAACGCCACCTTGAACATATTACTGAGACCCTGGGGAAAGGACTTCGTTTTTCCCATGGAAAATGGCCTTCATTTCTGGCCACTTGGCCTGGCAGGCAGGGCAGTGCCAAGCCAGGAATCTACAAACTCTGCTGGATCCTTCCAGAACGAAAGCTGCCAGCAACTAGGACCCTGCAAGTCCTTAGAGCCCCAGATGCCACCAGTCATCTGACACCCAGAGCCTGGGCCAATGACTTCGTTTTCCCCATGGAAAATGGCCTCCATTTCTGGCCACTCGCCCTGACCAAGAGGGTGGTGCCCAGCAAGAAATTTGCAAGCTTTGCTGGATTGCTCCAAATCGAAAGCTGCCACTTGTTGTTGTTCTATTTCTCTAGAGTCCCATCATGCTGTTCTCAGATTGCTAAAGTCCATACCTCCTCGGTGTGTTCTTATGGCTGCAGATCTTCACAGCACAGACGCTTTCTTCTGCATGCTGTTCTTTCCCAGTTCAGGGCTCCTTCAAGGCTCTCCCTGAATGGCTAAGCCGCCCCCTTTTATCCCAGTTCTCTTCAATGCTCACAGCTGCAGCCCATCAAGGACAACCAGGACCTGTGGGGCAAAGCCTCTAGACAGATATTCAAATAGAATCCATTTCCTCTACTCTAGCCAGTAAGTACTACCCTACAAGTCCTCAGAACCCCAAAGGCCACCTTTCATCTGACACCCAGACCCTGGGGAAAGGACTTCTTTTTCCCATGGCAAATGGCCTCCCTTGGCAGCCACTCACCCTGGCAGAAAGTGGGAGCCTAGCTAGAATGATGCAATCGTTGCTGGATTTTTCCAAAAGAAAAGCTGCCAGCAACTAGGGCCCTGGAAGTACTTAGAGCCTCAAACGCCACCTTGAACATATTACTGAGACCCTGGGGAAAGGACTTCGTTTTTCCCATGGAAAATGGCCTTCATTTGTGGCCACTTGGCCTGGCAGGCAGGGCAGTGCCAAGCCAGGAATCTACAAACTCTGCTGGATCCTTCCAGAACGAAAGCTGCCAGCAACTAGGACCCTGCAAGTCCTTACAGCCCCAGATGCCACCAGTCATCTGACACCCAGAGCCTGGGCCAATGACTTCGTTTTCCCCATGGAAAATGGCCTCCATTTCTGGCCACTCGCCCTGACCAAGAGGGTGGTGCCCAGCAAGAAATTTGCAAGCTTTGCTGGATTGCTCCAAATCGAAAGCTGCCACTTGTTGTTGTTCTATTTCTCTAGAGTCCCATCATGCTGTTCTCAGATTGCTAAAGTCCATACCTCCTCGGTGTGTTCTTATGGCTGCAGATCTTCACAGCACAGACGCTTTCTTCTGCATGCTGTTCTTTCCCAGTTCAGGGCTCCTTCAAGGCTCTCCCTGAATGGCTACGCTGCCCCCTTTTATCCCAGTTCTCTTCAATGCTCACAGCTGCAGCCCATCAAGGACAACCAGGACCTGTGGGGCAAAGCCTCTAGACAGATATTCAAATAGAATCCATTTCCTCTACTCTAGCCAGTAAGTACTACCCTACAAGTCCTCAGAACCCCAAAGGCCACCTTTCATCTGACACCCAGACCCTGGGGAAAGGACTTCTTTTTCCCATGGCAAATGCCCTCCCTTGGCAGCCACTCACCCTGGCAGAAAGTGGGAGCCTAGCAAAAATGATGCAATCGTTGCTGGATTTTTCCAAAAGAAAAGCTGGCAGCAACTAGGGCCCTGGAAGTACTTAGAGCCTCAAACGCCACCTTGAACATATTACTGAGACCCTGGGGAAAGGACTTCGTTTTTCCCATGGAAAATGGCCTTCATTTCTGGCCACTTGGCCTGGCAGGCAGGGCAGTGCCAAGCCAGGAATCTACAAACTCTGCTGGATCCTTCCAAAACGAAAGCTGCCAGCAACTAGGACCCTGCAAGTCCTTAGAGCCCCAGATGCCACCTGTCATCTGACACCCAGAGCCTGGGCCAATGACTTCGTTTTCCCCATGGAAAATGGCCTCCATTTCTGGCCACTCGCCCTGACCAAGAGGGTGGTGCCCAGCAAGAAATTTGCAAGCTTTGCTGGATTGCTCCAAATCGAAAGCTGCCACTTGTTGTTGTTCTATTTCTCTAGAGTCCCATCATGCTGTTCTCAGATTGCTAAAGTCCATACCTCCTCGGTGTGTTCTTATGGCTGCAGATCTTCACAGCACAGACGCTTTCTTCTGCATGCTGTTCTTTCCCAGTTCAGGGCTCCTTCAAGGCTCTCCCTGAATGGCTAAGCCGCCCCCTTTTATCCCAGTTCTCTTCAATGCTCACAGCTGCAGCCCATCAAGGACAACCAGGACCTGTGGGGCAAAGCCTCTAGACAGATATTCAAATAGAATCCATTTCCTCTACTCTAGCCAGTAAGTACTACCCTACAAGTCCTCAGAACCCCAAAGGCCACCTTTCATCTGACACCCAGACCCTGGGGAAAGGACTTCTTTTTCCCATGGCAAATGGCCTCCCTTGGCAGCCACTCACCCTGGCAGAAAGTGGGAGCCTAGCTAGAATGATGCAATCGTTGCTGGATTTTTCCAAAAGAAAAGCTGGCAGCAACTAGGGCCCTGGAAGTACTTAGAGCCTCAAACGCCACCTTGAACATATTACTGAGACCCTGGGGAAAGGACTTCGTTTTTCCCATGGAAAATGGCCTTCATTTGTGGCCACTTGGCCTGGCAGGCAGGGCAGTGCCAAGCCAGGAATCTACAAACTCTGCTGGATCCTTCCAGAACGAAAGCTGCCAGCAACTAGGACCCTGCAAGTCCTTAGAGCCCCAGATGCCACCAGTCATCTGACACCCAGAGCCTGGGCCAATGACTTCGTTTTCCCCATGGAAAATGGCCTCCATTTCTGGCCACTCGCCCTGACCAAGAGGGTGGTGCCCAGCAAGAAATTTGCAAGCTTTGCTGGATTGCTCCAAATCGAAAGCTGCCACTTGTTGTTGTTCTATTTCTCTAGAGTCCCATCATGCTGTTCTCAGATTGCTAAAGTCCATACCTCCTCGGTGTGTTCTTATGGCTGCAGATCTTCACAGCACAGACGCTTTCTTCTGCATGCTGTTCTTTCCCAGTTCAGGGCTCCTTCAAGGCTCTCCCTGAATGGCTACGCCGCCCCCTTTTATCCCAGTTCTCTTCAATGCTCACAGCTGCAGCCCATCAAGGACAACCAGGACCTGTGGGACAGATATTCAAATAGAATCCATTTCCTCTACTCTAGCCAGTAAGTACTACCCTACAAGTCCTCAGAACCCCAAAGGCCACCTTTCATCTGACACCCAGACCCTGGGGAAAGGACTTCTTTTTCCCATGGCAAATGGCCTCCCTTGGCAGCCACTCACCCTGGCAGAAAGTGGGAGCCTAGCAAAAATGATGCAATCGTTGCTGGATTTTTCCAAAAGAAAAGCTGGCAGCAACTAGGGCCCTGGAAGTACTTAGAGCCTCAAACGCCACCTTGAACATATTACTGAGACCCTGGGGAAAGGACTTCGTTTTTCCCATGGAAAATGGCCTTCATTTGTGGCCACTTGGCCTGGCAGGCAGGGCAGTGCCAAGCCAGGAATCTACAAACTCTGCTGGATCCTTCCAAAACGAAAGCTGCCAGCAACTAGGACCCTGCAAGTCCTTAGAGCCCCAGATGCCACCTGTCATCTGACACCCAGAGCCTGGGCCAATGACTTCGTTTTCCCCATGGAAAATGGCCTCCATTTCTGGCCACTCGCCCTGACCAAGAGGGTGGTGCCCAGCAAGAAATTTGCAAGCTTTGCTGGATTGCTCCAAATCGAAAGCTGCCACTTGTTGTTGTTCTATTTCTCTAGAGTCCCATAATGCTGTTCTCAGATTGCTAAAGTCCATACCTCCTCGGTGTGTTCTTATGGCTGCAGATCTTCACAGCACAGACGCTTTCTTCTGCATGCTGTTCTTTCCCAGTTCAGGGCTCCTTCAAGTCTCTCCCTGAATGGCTAAGCCGCCCCCTTTTATCCCAGTTCTCTTCAATGCTCACAGCTGCAGCCCATCAAGGACAACCAGGACCTGTGGGGCAAAGCCTCTAGACAGATATTCAAATAGAATCCATTTCCTCTACTCTAGCCAGTAAGTACTACCCTACAAGTCCTCAGAACCCCAAAGGCCACCTTTCATCTGACACCCAGACCCTGGGGAAAGGACTTCTTTTTCCCATGGCAAATGGCCTCCCTTGGCAGCCACTCACCCTGGCAGAAAGTGGGAGCCTAGCAAAAATGATGCAATCGTTGCTGGATTTTTCCAAAAGAAAAGCTGGCAGCAACTAGGGCCCTGGAAGTACTTAGAGCCTCAAACGCCACCTTGAACATATTACTGAGACCCTGGGGAAAGGACTTCGTTTTTCCCATGGAAAATGGCCTTCATTTGTGGCCACTTGGCCTGGCAGGCAGGGCAGTGCCAAGCCAGGAATCTACAAACTCTGCTGGATCCTTCCAGAACGAAAGCTGCCAGCAACTAGGACCCTGCAAGTCCTTACAGCCCCAGATGCCACCAGTCATCTGACACCCAGAGCCTGGGCCAATGACTTCGTTTTCCCCATGGAAAATGGCCTCCATTTCTGGCCACTCGCCCTGACCAAGAGGGTGGTGCCCAGCAAGAAATTTGCAAGCTTTGCTGGATTGCTCCAAATCGAAAGCTGCCACTTGTTGTTGTTCTATTTCTCTAGAGTCCCATCATGCTGTTCTCAGATTGCTAAAGTCCATACCTCCTCGGTGTGTTCTTATGGCTGCAGATCTTCACAGCACAGACGCTTTCTTCTGCATGCTGTTCTTTCCCAGTTCAGGGCTCCTTCAAGGTTCTCCCTGAATGGCTACGCCGCCCCCTTTTATCCCAGTTCTCTTCAATGCTCACAGCTGCAGCCCATCAAGGACAACCAGGACCTGTGGGACAGATATTCAAATAGAATCCATTTCCTCTACTCTAGCCAGTAAGTACTACCCTACAAGTCCTCAGAACCCCAAAGGCCACCTTTCATCTGACACCCAGACCCTGGGGAAAGGACTTCTTTTTCCCATGGCAAATGGCCTCCCTTGGCAGCCACTCACCCTGGCAGAAAGTGGGAGCCTAGCTAGAATGATGCAATCGTTGCTGGATTTTTCCAAAAGAAAAGCTGGCAGCAACTAGGGCCCTGGAAGTACTTAGAGCCTCAAACGCCACCTTGAACATATTACTGAGACCCTGGGGAAAGGACTTCGTTTTTCCCATGGAAAATGGCCTTCATTTGTGGCCACTTGGCCTGGCAGGCAGGGCAGTGCCAAGCCAGGAATCTACAAACTCTGCTGGATCCTTCCAGAACGAAAGCTGCCAGCAACTAGGACCCTGCAAGTCCTTAGAGCCCCAGATGCCACCAGTCATCTGACACCCAGAGCCTGGGCCAATGACTTCGTTTTCCCCATGGAAAATGGCCTCCATTTCTGGCCACTCGCCCTGACCAAGAGGGTGGTGCCCAGCAAGAAATTTGCAAGCTTTGCTGGATTGCTCCAAATCGAAAGCTGCCACTTGTTGTTGTTCTATTTCTCTAGAGTCCCATCATGCTGTTCTCAGATTGCTAAAGTCCATACCTCCTCGGTGTGTTCTTATGGCTGCAGATCTTCACAGCACAGACGCTTTCTTCTGCATGCTGTTCTTTCCCAGTTCAGGGCTCCTTCAAGGCTCTCCCTGAATGGCTACGCCGCCCCCTTTTATCCCAGTTCTCTTCAATGCTCACAGCTGCAGCCCATCAAGGACAACCAGGACCTGTGGGGCAAAGCCTCTAGACAGATATTCAAATAGAATCCATTTCCTCTACTCTAGCCAGTAAGTACTACCCTACAAGTCCTCAGAACCCCAAAGGCCACCTTTCATCTGACACCCAGACCCTGGGGAAAGGACTTCTTTTTCCCATGGCAAATGGCCTCCCTTGGCAGCCACTCACCCTGGCAGAAAGTGGGAGCCTAGCAAAAATGATGCAATCGTTGCTGGATTTTTCCAAAAGAAAAGCTGGCAGCAACTAGGGCCCTGGAAGTACTTAGAGCCTCAAACGCCACCTTGAACATATTACTGAGACCCTGGGGAAAGGACTTCGTTTTTCCCATGGAAAATGGCCTTCATTTGTGGCCACTTGGCCTGGCAGGCAGGGCAGTGCCAAGCCAGGAATCTACAAACTCTGCTGGATCCTTCCAAAACGAAAGCTGCCAGCAACTAGGACCCTGCAAGTCCTTAGAGCCCCAGATGCCACCTGTCATCTGACACCCAGAGCCTGGGCCAATGACTTCGTTTTCCCCATGGAAAATGGCCTCCATTTCTGGCCACTCGCCCTGACCAAGAGGGTGGTGCCCAGCAAGAAATTTGCAAGCTTTGCTGGATTGCTCCAAATCGAAAGCTGCCACTTGTTGTTGTTCTATTTCTCTAGAGTCCCATCATGCTGTTCTCAGATTGCTAAAGTCCATACCTCCTCGGTGTGTTCTTATGGCTGCAGATCTTCACAGCACAGACGCTTTCTTCTGCATGCTGTTCTTTCCCAGTTCAGGGCTCCTTCAAGGCTCTCCCTGAATGGCTACGCCGCCCCCTTTTATCCCAGTTCTCTTCAATGCTCACAGCTGCAGCCCATCAAGGACAACCAGGACCTGTGGGGCAAAGCCTCTAGACAGATATTCAAATAGAATCCATTTCCTCTACTCTAGCCAGTAAGTACTACCCTACAAGTCCTCAGAACCCCAAAGGCCACCTTTCATCTGACACCCAGACCCTGGGGAAAGGACTTCTTTTTCCCATGGCAAATGGCCTCCCTTGGCAGCCACTCACCCTGGCAGAAAGTGGGAGCCTAGCTAGAATGATGCAATCGTTGCTGGATTTTTCCAAAAGAAAAGCTGCCAGCAACTAGGGCCCTGGAAGTACTTAGAGCCTCAAACGCCACCTTGAACATATTACTGAGACCCTGGGGAAAGGACTTCGTTTTTCCCATGGAAAATGGCCTTCATTTGTGGCCACTTGGCCTGGCAGGCAGGGCAGTGCCAAGCCAGGAATCTACAAACTGTGCTGGATCCTTCCAGAACGAAAGCTGCCAGCAACTAGGACCCTGCAAGTCCTTAGAGCCCCAGATGCCACCAGTCATCTGACACCCAGAGCCTGGGCCAATGACTTCGTTTTCCCCATGGAAAATGGCCTCCATTTCTGGCCACTCGCCCTGACCAAGAGGGTGGTGCCCAGCAAGAAATTTGCAAGCTTTGCTGGATTGCTCCAAATCGAAAGCTGCCACTTGTTGTTGTTCTATTTCTCTAGAGTCCCATCATGCTGTTCTCAGATTGCTAAAGTCCATACCTCCTCGGTGTGTTCTTATGGCTGCAGATCTTCACAGCACAGACGCTTTCTTCTGCATGCTGTTCTTTCCCAGTTCAGGGCTCCTTCAAGGCTCTCCCTGAATGGCTACGCCGCCCCCTTTTATCCCAGTTCTCTTCAATGCTCACAGCTGCAGCCCATCAAGGACAACCAGGACCTGTGGGGCAAAGCCTCTAGACAGATATTCAAATAGAATCCATTTCCTCTACTCTAGCCAGTAAGTACTACCCTACAAGTCCTCAGAACCCCAAAGGCCACCTTTCATCTGACACCCAGACCCTGGGGAAAGGACTTCTTTTTCCCATGGCAAATGGCCTCCCTTGGCAGCCACTCACCCTGGCAGAAAGTGGGAGCCTAGCAAAAATGATGCAATCGTTGCTGGATTTTTCCAAAAGAAAAGCTGGCAGCAACTAGGGCCCTGGAAGTACTTAGAGCCTCAAACGCCACCTTGAACATATTACTGAGACCCTGGGGAAAGGACTTCGTTTTTCCCATGGAAAATGGCCTTCATTTGTGGCCACTTGGCCTGGCAGGCAGGGCAGTGCCAAGCCAGGAATCTACAAACTCTGCTGGATCCTTCCAAAACGAAAGCTGCCAGCAACTAGGACCCTGCAAGTCCTTAGAGCCCCAGATGCCACCTGTCATCTGACACCCAGAGCCTGGGCCAATGACTTCGTTTTCCCCATGGAAAATGGCCTCCATTTCTGGCCACTCGCCCTGACCAAGAGGGTGGTGCCCAGCAAGAAATTTGCAAGCTTTGCTGGATTGCTCCAAATCGAAAGCTGCCACTTGTTGTTGTTCTATTTCTCTAGAGTCCCATCATGCTGTTCTCAGATTGCTAAAGTCCATACCTCCTCGGTGTGTTCTTATGGCTGCAGATCTTCACAGCACAGACGCTTTCTTCTGCATGCTGTTCTTTCCCAGTTCAGGGCTCCTTCAAGGCTCTCCCTGAATGGCTACGCCGCCCCCTTTTATCCCAGTTCTCTTCAATGCTCACAGCTGCAGCCCATCAAGGACAACCAGGACCTGTGGGGCAAAGCCTCTAGACAGATATTCAAATAGAATCCATTTCCTCTACTCTAGCCAGTAAGTACTACCCTACAAGTCCTCAGAACCCCAAAGGCCACCTTTCATCTGACACCCAGACCCTGGGGAAAGGACTTCTTTTTCCCATGGCAAATGGCCTCCCTTGGCAGCCACTCACCCTGGCAGAAAGTGGGAGCCTAGCTAGAATGATGCAATCGTTGCTGGATTTTTCCAAAAGAAAAGCTGCCAGCAACTAGGGCCCTGGAAGTACTTAGAGCCTCAAACGCCACCTTGAACATATTACTGAGACCCTGGGGAAAGGACTTCGTTTTTCCCATGGAAAATGGCCTTCATTTGTGGCCACTTGGCCTGGCAGGCAGGGCAGTGCCAAGCCAGGAATCTACAAACTGTGCTGGATCCTTCCAGAACGAAAGCTGCCAGCAACTAGGACCCTGCAAGTCCTTAGAGCCCCAGATGCCACCAGTCATCTGACACCCAGAGCCTGGGCCAATGACTTCGTTTTCCCCATGGAAAATGGCCTCCATTTCTGGCCACTCGCCCTGACCAAGAGGGTGGTGCCCAGCAAGAAATTTGCAAGCTTTGCTGGATTGCTCCAAATCGAAAGCTGCCACTTGTTGTTGTTCTATTTCTCTAGAGTCCCATCATGCTGTTCTCAGATTGCTAAAGTCCATACCTCCTCGGTGTGTTCTTATGGCTGCAGATCTTCACAGCACAGACGCTTTCTTCTGCATGCTGTTCTTTCCCAGTTCAGGGCTCCTTCAAGGCTCTCCCTGAATGGCTACGCCGCCCCCTTTTATCCCAGTTCTCTTCAATGCTCACAGCTGCAGCCCATCAAGGACAACCAGGACCTGTGGGACAGATATTCAAATAGAATCCATTTCCTCTACTCTAGCCAGTAAGTACTACCCTACAAGTCCTCAGAACCCCAAAGGCCACCTTTCATCTGACACCCAGACCCTGGGGAAAGGACTTCTTTTTCCCATGGCAAATGGCCTCCCTTGGCAGCCACTCACCCTGGCAGAAAGTGGGAGCCTAGCTAGAATGATGCAATCGTTGCTGGATTTTTCCAAAAGAAAAGCTGGCAGCAACTAGGGCCCTGGAAGTACTTAGAGCCTCAAACGCCACCTTGAACATATTACTGAGACCCTGGGGAAAGGACTTCGTTTTTCCCATGGAAAATGGCCTTCATTTGTGGCCACTTGGCCTGGCAGGCAGGGCAGTGCCAAGCCAGGAATCTACAAACTCTGCTGGATCCTTCCAGAACGAAAGCTGCCAGCAACTAGGACCCTGCAAGTCCTTAGAGCCCCAGATGCCACCTGTCATCTGACACCCAGAGCCTGGGCCAATGACTTCGTTTTCCCCATGGAAAATGGCCTCCATTTCTGGCCACTCGCCCTGACCAAGAGGGTGGTGCCCAGCAAGAAATTTGCAAGCTTTGCTGGATTGCTCCAAATCGAAAGCTGCCACTTGTTGTTGTTCTATTTCTCTAGAGTCCCATCATGCTGTTCTCAGATTGCTAAAGTCCATACCTCCTCGGTGTGTTCTTATGGCTGCAGATCTTCACAGCACAGACGCTTTCTTCTGCATGCTGTTCTTTCCCAGTTCAGGGCTCCTTCAAGGCTCTCCCTGAATGGCTACGCCGCCCCCTTTTATCCCAGTTCTCTTCAATGCTCACAGCTGCAGCCCATCAAGGACAACCAGGACCTGTGGGGCAAAGCCTCTAGACAGATATTCAAATAGAATCCATTTCCTCTACTCTAGCCAGTAAGTACTACCCTACAAGTCCTCAGAACCCCAAAGGCCACCTTTCATCTGACACCCAGACCCTGGGGAAAGGACTTCTTTTTCCCATGGCAAATGGCCTCCCTTGGCAGCCACTCACCCTGGCAGAAAGTGGGAGCCTAGCTAGAATGATGCAATCGTTGCTGGATTTTTCCAAAAGAAAAGCTGCCAGCAACTAGGGCCCTGGAAGTACTTAGAGCCTCAAACGCCACCTTGAACATATTACTGAGACCCTGGGGAAAGGACTTCGTTTTTCCCATGGAAAATGGCCTTCATTTGTGGCCACTTGGCCTGGCAGGCAGGGCAGTGCCAAGCCAGGAATCTACAAACTGTGCTGGATCCTTCCAGAACGAAAGCTGCCAGCAACTAGGACCCTGCAAGTCCTTAGAGCCCCAGATGCCACCAGTCATCTGACACCCAGAGCCTGGGCCAATGACTTCGTTTTCCCCATGGAAAATGGCCTCCATTTCTGGCCACTCGCCCTGACCAAGAGGGTGGTGCCCAGCAAGAAATTTGCAAGCTTTGCTGGATTGCTCCAAATCGAAAGCTGCCACTTGTTGTTGTTCTATTTCTCTAGAGTCCCATCATGCTGTTCTCAGATTGCTAAAGTCCATACCTCCTCGGTGTGTTCTTATGGCTGCAGATCTTCACAGCACAGACGCTTTCTTCTGCATGCTGTTCTTTCCCAGTTCAGGGCTCCTTCAAGGCTCTCCCTGAATGGCTACGCCGCCCCCTTTTATCCCAGTTCTCTTCAATGCTCACAGCTGCAGCCCATCAAGGACAACCAGGACCTGTGGGGCAAAGCCTCTAGACAGATATTCAAATAGAATCCATTTCCTCTACTCTAGCCAGTAAGTACTACCCTACAAGTCCTCAGAACCCCAAAGGCCACCTTTCATCTGACACCCAGACCCTGGGGAAAGGACTTCTTTTTCCCATGGCAAATGGCCTCCCTTGGCAGCCACTCACCCTGGCAGAAAGTGGGAGCCTAGCAAAAATGATGCAATCGTTGCTGGATTTTTCCAAAAGAAAAGCTGCCAGCAACTAGGGCCCTGGAAGTACTTAGAGCCTCAAACGCCACCTTGAACATATTACTGAGACCCTGGGGAAAGGACTTCGTTTTTCCCATGGAAAATGGCCTTCATTTCTGGCCACTTGGCCTGGCAGGCAGGGCAGTGCCAAGCCAGGAATCTACAAACTGTGCTGGATCCTTCCAAAACGAAAGCTGCCAGCAACTAGGACCCTGCAAGTCCTTAGAGCCCCAGATGCCACCTGTCATCTGACACCCAGAGCCTGGGCCAATGACTTCGTTTTCCCCATGGAAAATGGCCTCCATTTCTGGCCACTCGCCCTGACCAAGAGGGTGGTGCCCAGCAAGAAATTTGCAAGCTTTGCTGGATTGCTCCAAATCGAAAGCTGCCACTTGTTGTTGTTCTATTTCTCTAGAGTCCCATCATGCTGTTCTCAGATTGCTAAAGTCCATACCTCCTCGGTGTGTTCTTATGGCTGCAGATCTTCACAGCACAGACGCTTTCTTCTGCATGCTGTTCTTTCCCAGTTCAGGGCTCCTTCAAGGCTCTCCCTGAATGGCTAAGCCGCCCCCTTTTATCCCAGTTCTCTTCAATGCTCACAGCTGCAGCCCATCAAGGACAACCAGGACCTGTGGGGCAAAGCCTCTAGACAGATATTCAAATAGAATCCATTTCCTCTACTCTAGCCAGTAAGTACTACCCTACAAGTCCTCAGAACCCCAAAGGCCACCTTTCATCTGACACCCAGACCCTGGGGAAAGGACTTCTTTTTCCCATGGCAAATGGCCTCCCTTGGCAGCCACTCACCCTGGCAGAAAGTGGGAGCCTAGCAAAAATGATGCAATCGTTGCTGGATTTTTCCAAAAGAAAAGCTGGCAGCAACTAGGGCCCTGGAAGTACTTAGAGCCTCAAACGCCACCTTGAACATATTACTGAGACCCTGGGGAAAGGACTTCGTTTTTCCCATGGAAAATGGCCTTCATTTGTGGCCACTTGGCCTGGCAGGCAGGGCAGTGCCAAGCCAGGAATCTACAAACTCTGCTGGATCCTTCCAGAACGAAAGCTGCCAGCAACTAGGACCCTGCAAGTCCTTAGAGCCCCAGATGCCACCTGTCATCTGACACCCAGAGCCTGGGCCAATGACTTCGTTTTCCCCATGGAAAATGGCCTCCATTTCTGGCCACTCGCCCTGACCAAGAGGGTGGTGCCCAGCAAGAAATTTGCAAGCTTTGCTGGATTGCTCCAAATCGAAAGCTGCCACTTGTTGTTGTTCTATTTCTCTAGAGTCCCATCATGCTGTTCTCAGATTGCTAAAGTCCATACCTCCTCGGTGTGTTCTTATGGCTGCAGATCTTCACAGCACAGACGCTTTCTTCTGCATGCTGTTCTTTCCCAGTTCAGGGCTCCTTCAAGGCTCTCCCTGAATGGCTACGCCGCCCCCTTTTATCCCAGTTCTCTTCAATGCTCACAGCTGCAGCCCATCAAGGACAACCAGGACCTGTGGGACAGATATTCAAATAGAATCCATTTCCTCTACTCTAGCCAGTAAGTACTACCCTACAAGTCCTCAGAACCCCAAAGGCCACCTTTCATCTGACACCCAGACCCTGGGGAAAGGACTTCTTTTTCCCATGGCAAATGGCCTCCCTTGGCAGCCACTCACCCTGGCAGAAAGTGGGAGCCTAGCTAGAATGATGCAATCGTTGCTGGATTTTTCCAAAAGAAAAGCTGGCAGCAACTAGGGCCCTGGAAGTACTTAGAGCCTCAAACGCCACCTTGAACATATTACTGAGACCCTGGGGAAAGGACTTCGTTTTTCCCATGGAAAATGGCCTTCATTTGTGGCCACTTGGCCTGGCAGGCAGGGCAGTGCCAAGCCAGGAATCTACAAACTCTGCTGGATCCTTCCAGAACGAAAGCTGCCAGCAACTAGGACCCTGCAAGTCCTTAGAGCCCCAGATGCCACCAGTCATCTGACACCCAGAGCCTGGGCCAATGACTTCGTTTTCCCCATGGAAAATGGCCTCCATTTCTGGCCACTCGCCCTGACCAAGAGGGTGGTGCCCAGCAAGAAATTTGCAAGCTTTGCTGGATTGCTCCAAATCTAAAGCTGCCACTTGTTGTTGTTCTATTTCTCTAGAGTCCCATCATGCTGTTCTCAGATTGCTAAAGTCCATACCTCCTCGGTGTGTTCTTATGGCTGCAGATCTTCACAGCACAGACGCTTTCTTCTGCATGCTGTTCTTTCCCAGTTCAGGGCTCCTTCAAGGCTCTCCCTGAATGGCTACGCCGCCCCCTTTTATCCCAGTTCTCTTCAATGCTCACAGCTGCAGCCCATCAAGGACAACCAGGACCTGTGGGGCAAAGCCTCTAGACAGATATTCAAATAGAATCCATTTCCTCTACTCTAGCCAGTAAGTACTACCCTACAAGTCCTCAGAACCCCAAAGGCCACCTTTCATCTGACACCCAGACCCTGGGGAAAGGACTTCTTTTTCCCATGGCAAATGGCCTCCCTTGGCAGCCACTCACCCTGGCAGAAAGTGGGAGCCTAGCAAAAATGATGCAATCGTTGCTGGATTTTTCCAAAAGAAAAGCTGGCAGCAACTAGGGCCCTGGAAGTACTTAGAGCCTCAAACGCCACCTTGAACATATTACTGAGACCCTGGGGAAAGGACTTCGTTTTTCCCATGGAAAATGGCCTTCATTTCTGGCCACTTGGCCTGGCAGGCAGGGCAGTGCCAAGCCAGGAATCTACAAACTGTGCTGGATCCTTCCAAAACGAAAGCTGCCAGCAACTAGGACCCTGCAAGTCCTTAGAGCCCCAGATGCCACCTGTCATCTGACACCCAGAGCCTGGGCCAATGACTTCGTTTTCCCCATGGAAAATGGCCTCCATTTCTGGCCACTCGCCCTGACCAAGAGGGTGGTGCCCAGCAAGAAATTTGCAAGCTTTGCTGGATTGCTCCAAATCGAAAGCTGCCACTTGTTGTTGTTCTATTTCTCTAGAGTCCCATCATGCTGTTCTCAGATTGCTAAAGTCCATACCTCCTCGGTGTGTTCTTATGGCTGCAGATCTTCACAGCACAGACGCTTTCTTCTGCATGCTGTTCTTTCCCAGTTCAGGGCTCCTTCAAGGCTCTCCCTGAATGGCTAAGCCGCCCCCTTTTATCCCAGTTCTCTTCAATGCTCACAGCTGCAGCCCATCAAGGACAACCAGGACCTGTGGGGCAAAGCCTCTAGACAGATATTCAAATAGAATCCATTTCCTCTACTCTAGCCAGTAAGTACTACCCTACAAGTCCTCAGAACCCCAAAGGCCACCTTTCATCTGACACCCAGACCCTGGGGAAAGGACTTCTTTTTCCCATGGCAAATGGCCTCCCTTGGCAGCCACTCACCCTGGCAGAAAGTGGGAGCCTAGCAAAAATGATGCAATCGTTGCTGGATTTTTCCAAAAGAAAAGCTGGCAGCAACTAGGGCCCTGGAAGTACTTAGAGCCTCAAACGCCACCTTGAACATATTACTGAGACCCTGGGGAAAGGACTTCGTTTTTCCCATGGAAAATGGCCTTCATTTGTGGCCACTTGGCCTGGCAGGCAGGGCAGTGCCAAGCCAGGAATCTACAAACTCTGCTGGATCCTTCCAGAACGAAAGCTGCCAGCAACTAGGACCCTGCAAGTCCTTAGAGCCCCAGATGCCACCTGTCATCTGACACCCAGAGCCTGGGCCAATGACTTCGTTTTCCCCATGGAAAATGGCCTCCATTTCTGGCCACTCGCCCTGACCAAGAGGGTGGTGCCCAGCAAGAAATTTGCAAGCTTTGCTGGATTGCTCCAAATCGAAAGCTGCCACTTGTTGTTGTTCTATTTCTCTAGAGTCCCATCATGCTGTTCTCAGATTGCTAAAGTCCATACCTCCTCGGTGTGTTCTTATGGCTGCAGATCTTCACAGCACAGACGCTTTCTTCTGCATGCTGTTCTTTCCCAGTTCAGGGCTCCTTCAAGGCTCTCCCTGAATGGCTAAGCCGCCCCCTTTTATCCCAGTTCTCTTCAATGCTCACAGCTGCAGCCCATCAAGGACAACCAGGACCTGTGGGACAGATATTCAAATAGAATCCATTTCCTCTACTCTAGCCAGTAAGTACTACCCTACAAGTCCTCAGAACCCCAAAGGCCACCTTTCATCTGACACCCAGACCCTGGGGAAAGGACTTCTTTTTCCCATGGCAAATGGCCTCCCTTGGCAGCCACTCACCCTGGCAGAAAGTGGGAGCCTAGCAAAAATGATGCAATCGTTGCTGGATTTTTCCAAAAGAAAAGCTGGCAGCAACTAGGGCCCTGGAAGTACTTAGAGCCTCAAACGCCACCTTGAACATATTACTGAGACCCTGGGGAAAGGACTTCGTTTTTCCCATGGAAAATGGCCTTCATTTGTGGCCACTTGGCCTGGCAGGCAGGGCAGTGCCAAGCCAGGAATCTACAAACTCTGCTGGATCCTTCCAGAACGAAAGCTGCCAGCAACTAGGACCCTGCAAGTCCTTACAGCCCCAGATGCCACCAGTCATCTGACACCCAGAGCCTGGGCCAATGACTTCGTTTTCCCCATGGAAAATGGCCTCCATTTCTGGCCACTCGCCCTGACCAAGAGGGTGGTGCCCAGCAAGAAATTTGCAAGCTTTGCTGGATTGCTCCAAATCGAAAGCTGCCACTTGTTGTTGTTCTATTTCTCTAGAGTCCCATCATGCTGTTCTCAGATTGCTAAAGTCCATACCTCCTCGGTGTGTTCTTATGGCTGCAGATCTTCACAGCACAGACGCTTTCTTCTGCATGCTGTTCTTTCCCAGTTCAGGGCTCCTTCAAGGTTCTCCCTGAATGGCTACGCCGCCCCCTTTTATCCCAGTTCTCTTCAATGCTCACAGCTGCAGCCCATCAAGGACAACCAGGACCTGTGGGACAGATATTCAAATAGAATCCATTTCCTCTACTCTAGCCAGTAAGTACTACCCTACAAGTCCTCAGAACCCCAAAGGCCACCTTTCATCTGACACCCAGACCCTGGGGAAAGGACTTCTTTTTCCCATGGCAAATGGCCTCCCTTGGCAGCCACTCACCCTGGCAGAAAGTGGGAGCCTAGCTAGAATGATGCAATCGTTGCTGGATTTTTCCAAAAGAAAAGCTGGCAGCAACTAGGGCCCTGGAAGTACTTAGAGCCTCAAACGCCACCTTGAACATATTACTGAGACCCTGGGGAAAGGACTTCGTTTTTCCCATGGAAAATGGCCTTCATTTGTGGCCACTTGGCCTGGCAGGCAGGGCAGTGCCAAGCCAGGAATCTACAAACTGTGCTGGATCCTTCCAGAACGAAAGCTGCCAGCAACTAGGACCCTGCAAGTCCTTAGAGCCCCAGATGCCACCAGTCATCTGACACCCAGAGCCTGGGCCAATGACTTCGTTTTCCCCATGGAAAATGGCCTCCATTTCTGGCCACTCGCCCTGACCAAGAGGGTGGTGCCCAGCAAGAAATTTGCAAGCTTTGCTGGATTGCTCCAAATCGAAAGCTGCCACTTGTTGTTGTTCTATTTCTCTAGAGTCCCATCATGCTGTTCTCAGATTGCTAAAGTCCATACCTCCTCGGTGTGTTCTTATGGCTGCAGATCTTCACAGCACAGACGCTTTCTTCTGCATGCTGTTCTTTCCCAGTTCAGGGCTCCTTCAAGGCTCTCCCTGAATGGCTACGCCGCCCCCTTTTATCCCAGTTCTCTTCAATGCTCACAGCTGCAGCCCATCAAGGACAACCAGGACCTGTGGGGCAAAGCCTCTAGACAGATATTCAAATAGAATCCATTTCCTCTACTCTAGCCAGTAAGTACTACCCTACAAGTCCTCAGAACCCCAAAGGCCACCTTTCATCTGACACCCAGACCCTGGGGAAAGGACTTCTTTTTCCCATGGCAAATGGCCTCCCTTGGCAGCCACTCACCCTGGCAGAAAGTGGGAGCCTAGCAAAAATGATGCAATCGTTGCTGGATTTTTCCAAAAGAAAAGCTGGCAGCAACTAGGGCCCTGGAAGTACTTAGAGCCTCAAACGCCACCTTGAACATATTACTGAGACCCTGGGGAAAGGACTTCGTTTTTCCCATGGAAAATGGCCTTCATTTGTGGCCACTTGGCCTGGCAGGCAGGGCAGTGCCAAGCCAGGAATCTACAAACTCTGCTGGATCCTTCCAAAACGAAAGCTGCCAGCAACTAGGACCCTGCAAGTCCTTAGAGCCCCAGATGCCACCTGTCATCTGACACCCAGAGCCTGGGCCAATGACTTCGTTTTCCCCATGGAAAATGGCCTCCATTTCTGGCCACTCGCCCTGACCAAGAGGGTGGTGCCCAGCAAGAAATTTGCAAGCTTTGCTGGATTGCTCCAAATCGAAAGCTGCCACTTGTTGTTGTTCTATTTCTCTAGAGTCCCATCATGCTGTTCTCAGATTGCTAAAGTCCATACCTCCTCGGTGTGTTCTTATGGCTGCAGATCTTCACAGCACAGACGCTTTCTTCTGCATGCTGTTCTTTCCCAGTTCAGGGCTCCTTCAAGGCTCTCCCTGAATGGCTACGCCGCCCCCTTTTATCCCAGTTCTCTTCAATGCTCACAGCTGCAGCCCATCAAGGACAACCAGGACCTGTGGGGCAAAGCCTCTAGACAGATATTCAAATAGAATCCATTTCCTCTACTCTAGCCAGTAAGTACTACCCTACAAGTCCTCAGAACCCCAAAGGCCACCTTTCATCTGACACCCAGACCCTGGGGAAAGGACTTCTTTTTCCCATGGCAAATGGCCTCCCTTGGCAGCCACTCACCCTGGCAGAAAGTGGGAGCCTAGCTAGAATGATGCAATCGTTGCTGGATTTTTCCAAAAGAAAAGCTGCCAGCAACTAGGGCCCTGGAAGTACTTAGAGCCTCAAACGCCACCTTGAACATATTACTGAGACCCTGGGGAAAGGACTTCGTTTTTCCCATGGAAAATGGCCTTCATTTGTGGCCACTTGGCCTGGCAGGCAGGGCAGTGCCAAGCCAGGAATCTACAAACTGTGCTGGATCCTTCCAGAACGAAAGCTGCCAGCAACTAGGACCCTGCAAGTCCTTACAGCCCCAGATGCCACCAGTCATCTGACACCCAGAGCCTGGGCCAATGACTTCGTTTTCCCCATGGAAAATGGCCTCCATTTCTGGCCACTCGCCCTGACCAAGAGGGTGGTGCCCAGCAAGAAATTTGCAAGCTTTGCTGGATTGCTCCAAATCGAAAGCTGCCACTTGTTGTTGTTCTATTTCTCTAGAGTCCCATCATGCTGTTCTCAGATTGCTAAAGTCCATACCTCCTCGGTGTGTTCTTATGGCTGCAGATCTTCACAGCACAGACGCTTTCTTCTGCATGCTGTTCTTTCCCAGTTCAGGGCTCCTTCAAGGCTCTCCCTGAATGGCTACGCCGCCCCCTTTTATCCCAGTTCTCTTCAATGCTCACAGCTGCAGCCCATCAAGGACAACCAGGACCTGTGGGACAGATATTCAAATAGAATCCATTTCCTCTACTCTAGCCAGTAAGTACTACCCTACAAGTCCTCAGAACCCCAAAGGCCACCTTTCATCTGACACCCAGACCCTGGGGAAAGGACTTCTTTTTCCCATGGCAAATGGCCTCCCTTGGCAGCCACTCACCCTGGCAGAAAGTGGGAGCCTAGCTAGAATGATGCAATCGTTGCTGGATTTTTCCAAAAGAAAAGCTGGCAGCAACTAGGGCCCTGGAAGTACTTAGAGCCTCAAACGCCACCTTGAACATATTACTGAGACCCTGGGGAAAGGACTTCGTTTTTCCCATGGAAAATGGCCTTCATTTGTGGCCACTTGGCCTGGCAGGCAGGGCAGTGCCAAGCCAGGAATCTACAAACTCTGCTGGATCCTTCCAGAACGAAAGCTGCCAGCAACTAGGACCCTGCAAGTCCTTAGAGCCCCAGATGCCACCTGTCATCTGACACCCAGAGCCTGGGCCAATGACTTCGTTTTCCCCATGGAAAATGGCCTCCATTTCTGGCCACTCGCCCTGACCAAGAGGGTGGTGCCCAGCAAGAAATTTGCAAGCTTTGCTGGATTGCTCCAAATCGAAAGCTGCCACTTGTTGTTGTTCTATTTCTCTAGAGTCCCATCATGCTGTTCTCAGATTGCTAAAGTCCATACCTCCTCGGTGTGTTCTTATGGCTGCAGATCTTCACAGCACAGACGCTTTCTTCTGCATGCTGTTCTTTCCCAGTTCAGGGCTCCTTCAAGGCTCTCCCTGAATGGCTACGCCGCCCCCTTTTATCCCAGTTCTCTTCAATGCTCACAGCTGCAGCCCATCAAGGACAACCAGGACCTGTGGGGCAAAGCCTCTAGACAGATATTCAAATAGAATCCATTTCCTCTACTCTAGCCAGTAAGTACTACCCTACAAGTCCTCAGAACCCCAAAGGCCACCTTTCATCTGACACCCAGACCCTGGGGAAAGGACTTCTTTTTCCCATGGCAAATGGCCTCCCTTGGCAGCCACTCACCCTGGCAGAAAGTGGGAGCCTAGCTAGAATGATGCAATCGTTGCTGGATTTTTCCAAAAGAAAAGCTGCCAGCAACTAGGGCCCTGGAAGTACTTAGAGCCTCAAACGCCACCTTGAACATATTACTGAGACCCTGGGGAAAGGACTTCGTTTTTCCCATGGAAAATGGCCTTCATTTGTGGCCACTTGGCCTGGCAGGCAGGGCAGTGCCAAGCCAGGAATCTACAAACTGTGCTGGATCCTTCCAGAACGAAAGCTGCCAGCAACTAGGACCCTGCAAGTCCTTAGAGCCCCAGATGCCACCAGTCATCTGACACCCAGAGCCTGGGCCAATGACTTCGTTTTCCCCATGGAAAATGGCCTCCATTTCTGGCCACTCGCCCTGACCAAGAGGGTGGTGCCCAGCAAGAAATTTGCAAGCTTTGCTGGATTGCTCCAAATCGAAAGCTGCCACTTGTTGTTGTTCTATTTCTCTAGAGTCCCATCATGCTGTTCTCAGATTGCTAAAGTCCATACCTCCTCGGTGTGTTCTTATGGCTGCAGATCTTCACAGCACAGACGCTTTCTTCTGCATGCTGTTCTTTCCCAGTTCAGGGCTCCTTCAAGGCTCTCCCTGAATGGCTAAGCCGCCCCCTTTTATCCCAGTTCTCTTCAATGCTCACAGCTGCAGCCCATCAAGGACAACCAGGACCTGTGGGGCAAAGCCTCTAGACAGATATTCAAATAGAATCCATTTCCTCTACTCTAGCCAGTAAGTACTACCCTACAAGTCCTCAGAACCCCAAAGGCCACCTTTCATCTGACACCCAGACCCTGGGGAAAGGACTTCTTTTTCCCATGGCAAATGGCCTCCCTTGGCAGCCACTCACCCTGGCAGAAAGTGGGAGCCTAGCAAAAATGATGCAATCGTTGCTGGATTTTTCCAAAAGAAAAGCTGCCAGCAACTAGGGCCCTGGAAGTACTTAGAGCCTCAAACGCCACCTTGAACATATTACTGAGACCCTGGGGAAAGGACTTCGTTTTTCCCATGGAAAATGGCCTTCATTTCTGGCCACTTGGCCTGGCAGGCAGGGCAGTGCCAAGCCAGGAATCTACAAACTGTGCTGGATCCTTCCAAAACGAAAGCTGCCAGCAACTAGGACCCTGCAAGTCCTTAGAGCCCCAGATGCCACCTGTCATCTGACACCCAGAGCCTGGGCCAATGACTTCGTTTTCCCCATGGAAAATGGCCTCCATTTCTGGCCACTCGCCCTGACCAAGAGGGTGGTGCCCAGCAAGAAATTTGCAAGCTTTGCTGGATTGCTCCAAATCGAAAGCTGCCACTTGTTGTTGTTCTATTTCTCTAGAGTCCCATCATGCTGTTCTCAGATTGCTAAAGTCCATACCTCCTCGGTGTGTTCTTATGGCTGCAGATCTTCACAGCACAGACGCTTTCTTCTGCATGCTGTTCTTTCCCAGTTCAGGGCTCCTTCAAGGCTCTCCCTGAATGGCTAAGCCGCCCCCTTTTATCCCAGTTCTCTTCAATGCTCACAGCTGCAGCCCATCAAGGACAACCAGGACCTGTGGGGCAAAGCCTCTAGACAGATATTCAAATAGAATCCATTTCCTCTACTCTAGCCAGTAAGTACTACCCTACAAGTCCTCAGAACCCCAAAGGCCACCTTTCATCTGACACCCAGACCCTGGGGAAAGGACTTCTTTTTCCCATGGCAAATGGCCTCCCTTGGCAGCCACTCACCCTGGCAGAAAGTGGGAGCCTAGCAAAAATGATGCAATCGTTGCTGGATTTTTCCAAAAGAAAAGCTGGCAGCAACTAGGGCCCTGGAAGTACTTAGAGCCTCAAACGCCACCTTGAACATATTACTGAGACCCTGGGGAAAGGACTTCGTTTTTCCCATGGAAAATGGCCTTCATTTGTGGCCACTTGGCCTGGCAGGCAGGGCAGTGCCAAGCCAGGAATCTACAAACTCTGCTGGATCCTTCCAGAACGAAAGCTGCCAGCAACTAGGACCCTGCAAGTCCTTAGAGCCCCAGATGCCACCTGTCATCTGACACCCAGAGCCTGGGCCAATGACTTCGTTTTCCCCATGGAAAATGGCCTCCATTTCTGGCCACTCGCCCTGACCAAGAGGGTGGTGCCCAGCAAGAAATTTGCAAGCTTTGCTGGATTGCTCCAAATCGAAAGCTGCCACTTGTTGTTGTTCTATTTCTCTAGAGTCCCATCATGCTGTTCTCAGATTGCTAAAGTCCATACCTCCTCGGTGTGTTCTTATGGCTGCAGATCTTCACAGCACAGACGCTTTCTTCTGCATGCTGTTCTTTCCCAGTTCAGGGCTCCTTCAAGGCTCTCCCTGAATGGCTACGCCGCCCCCTTTTATCCCAGTTCTCTTCAATGCTCACAGCTGCAGCCCATCAAGGACAACCAGGACCTGTGGGACAGATATTCAAATAGAATCCATTTCCTCTACTCTAGCCAGTAAGTACTACCCTACAAGTCCTCAGAACCCCAAAGGCCACCTTTCATCTGACACCCAGACCCTGGGGAAAGGACTTCTTTTTCCCATGGCAAATGGCCTCCCTTGGCAGCCACTCACCCTGGCAGAAAGTGGGAGCCTAGCTAGAATGATGCAATCGTTGCTGGATTTTTCCAAAAGAAAAGCTGGCAGCAACTAGGGCCCTGGAAGTACTTAGAGCCTCAAACGCCACCTTGAACATATTACTGAGACCCTGGGGAAAGGACTTCGTTTTTCCCATGGAAAATGGCCTTCATTTGTGGCCACTTGGCCTGGCAGGCAGGGCAGTGCCAAGCCAGGAATCTACAAACTCTGCTGGATCCTTCCAGAACGAAAGCTGCCAGCAACTAGGACCCTGCAAGTCCTTAGAGCCCCAGATGCCACCAGTCATCTGACACCCAGAGCCTGGGCCAATGACTTCGTTTTCCCCATGGAAAATGGCCTCCATTTCTGGCCACTCGCCCTGACCAAGAGGGTGGTGCCCAGCAAGAAATTTGCAAGCTTTGCTGGATTGCTCCAAATCTAAAGCTGCCACTTGTTGTTGTTCTATTTCTCTAGAGTCCCATCATGCTGTTCTCAGATTGCTAAAGTCCATACCTCCTCGGTGTGTTCTTATGGCTGCAGATCTTCACAGCACAGACGCTTTCTTCTGCATGCTGTTCTTTCCCAGTTCAGGGCTCCTTCAAGGCTCTCCCTGAATGGCTACGCCGCCCCCTTTTATCCCAGTTCTCTTCAATGCTCACAGCTGCAGCCCATCAAGGACAACCAGGACCTGTGGGGCAAAGCCTCTAGACAGATATTCAAATAGAATCCATTTCCTCTACTCTAGCCAGTAAGTACTACCCTACAAGTCCTCAGAACCCCAAAGGCCACCTTTCATCTGACACCCAGACCCTGGGGAAAGGACTTCTTTTTCCCATGGCAAATGGCCTCCCTTGGCAGCCACTCACCCTGGCAGAAAGTGGGAGCCTAGCAAAAATGATGCAATCGTTGCTGGATTTTTCCAAAAGAAAAGCTGGCAGCAACTAGGGCCCTGGAAGTACTTAGAGCCTCAAACGCCACCTTGAACATATTACTGAGACCCTGGGGAAAGGACTTCGTTTTTCCCATGGAAAATGGCCTTCATTTCTGGCCACTTGGCCTGGCAGGCAGGGCAGTGCCAAGCCAGGAATCTACAAACTGTGCTGGATCCTTCCAAAACGAAAGCTGCCAGCAACTAGGACCCTGCAAGTCCTTAGAGCCCCAGATGCCACCTGTCATCTGACACCCAGAGCCTGGGCCAATGACTTCGTTTTCCCCATGGAAAATGGCCTCCATTTCTGGCCACTCGCCCTGACCAAGAGGGTGGTGCCCAGCAAGAAATTTGCAAGCTTTGCTGGATTGCTCCAAATCGAAAGCTGCCACTTGTTGTTGTTCTATTTCTCTAGAGTCCCATCATGCTGTTCTCAGATTGCTAAAGTCCATACCTCCTCGGTGTGTTCTTATGGCTGCAGATCTTCACAGCACAGACGCTTTCTTCTGCATGCTGTTCTTTCCCAGTTCAGGGCTCCTTCAAGGCTCTCCCTGAATGGCTAAGCCGCCCCCTTTTATCCCAGTTCTCTTCAATGCTCACAGCTGCAGCCCATCAAGGACAACCAGGACCTGTGGGGCAAAGCCTCTAGACAGATATTCAAATAGAATCCATTTCCTCTACTCTAGCCAGTAAGTACTACCCTACAAGTCCTCAGAACCCCAAAGGCCACCTTTCATCTGACACCCAGACCCTGGGGAAAGGACTTCTTTTTCCCATGGCAAATGGCCTCCCTTGGCAGCCACTCACCCTGGCAGAAAGTGGGAGCCTAGCAAAAATGATGCAATCGTTGCTGGATTTTTCCAAAAGAAAAGCTGGCAGCAACTAGGGCCCTGGAAGTACTTAGAGCCTCAAACGCCACCTTGAACATATTACTGAGACCCTGGGGAAAGGACTTCGTTTTTCCCATGGAAAATGGCCTTCATTTGTGGCCACTTGGCCTGGCAGGCAGGGCAGTGCCAAGCCAGGAATCTACAAACTCTGCTGGATCCTTCCAGAACGAAAGCTGCCAGCAACTAGGACCCTGCAAGTCCTTAGAGCCCCAGATGCCACCTGTCATCTGACACCCAGAGCCTGGGCCAATGACTTCGTTTTCCCCATGGAAAATGGCCTCCATTTCTGGCCACTCGCCCTGACCAAGAGGGTGGTGCCCAGCAAGAAATTTGCAAGCTTTGCTGGATTGCTCCAAATCGAAAGCTGCCACTTGTTGTTGTTCTATTTCTCTAGAGTCCCATCATGCTGTTCTCAGATTGCTAAAGTCCATACCTCCTCGGTGTGTTCTTATGGCTGCAGATCTTCACAGCACAGACGCTTTCTTCTGCATGCTGTTCTTTCCCAGTTCAGGGCTCCTTCAAGGCTCTCCCTGAATGGCTACGCCGCCCCCTTTTATCCCAGTTCTCTTCAATGCTCACAGCTGCAGCCCATCAAGGACAACCAGGACCTGTGGGGCAAAGCCTCTAGACAGATATTCAAATAGAATCCATTTCCTCTACTCTAGCCAGTAAGTACTACCCTACAAGTCCTCAGAACCCCAAAGGCCACCTTTCATCTGACACCCAGACCCTGGGGAAAGGACTTCTTTTTCCCATGGCAAATGGCCTCCCTTGGCAGCCACTCACCCTGGCAGAAAGTGGGAGCCTAGCAAAAATGATGCAATCGTTGCTGGATTTTTCCAAAAGAAAAGCTGGCAGCAACTAGGGCCCTGGAAGTACTTAGAGCCTCAAACGCCACCTTGAACATATTACTGAGACCCTGGGGAAAGGACTTCGTTTTTCCCATGGAAAATGGCCTTCATTTGTGGCCACTTGGCCTGGCAGGCAGGGCAGTGCCAAGCCAGGAATCTACAAACTCTGCTGGATCCTTCCAGAACGAAAGCTGCCAGCAACTAGGACCCTGCAAGTCCTTAGAGCCCCAGATGCCACCTGTCATCTGACACCCAGAGCCTGGGCCAATGACTTCGTTTTCCCCATGGAAAATGGCCTCCATTTCTGGCCACTCGCCCTGACCAAGAGGGTGGTGCCCAGCAAGAAATTTGCAAGCTTTGCTGGATTGCTCCAAATCGAAAGCTGCCACTTGTTGTTGTTCTATTTCTCTAGAGTCCCATCATGCTGTTCTCAGATTGCTAAAGTCCATACCTCCTCGGTGTGTTCTTATGGCTGCAGATCTTCACAGCACAGACGCTTTCTTCTGCATGCTGTTCTTTCCCAGTTCAGGGCTCCTTCAAGGCTCTCCCTGAATGGCTACGCCGCCCCCTTTTATCCCAGTTCTCTTCAATGCTCACAGCTGCAGCCCATCAAGGACAACCAGGACCTGTGGGACAGATATTCAAATAGAATCCATTTCCTCTACTCTAGCCAGTAAGTACTACCCTACAAGTCCTCAGAACCCCAAAGGCCACCTTTCATCTGACACCCAGACCCTGGGGAAAGGACTTCTTTTTCCCATGGCAAATGGCCTCCCTTGGCAGCCACTCACCCTGGCAGAAAGTGGGAGCCTAGCTAGAATGATGCAATCGTTGCTGGATTTTTCCAAAAGAAAAGCTGGCAGCAACTAGGGCCCTGGAAGTACTTAGAGCCTCAAACGCCACCTTGAACATATTACTGAGACCCTGGGGAAAGGACTTCGTTTTTCCCATGGAAAATGGCCTTCATTTGTGGCCACTTGGCCTGGCAGGCAGGGCAGTGCCAAGCCAGGAATCTACAAACTCTGCTGGATCCTTCCAGAACGAAAGCTGCCAGCAACTAGGACCCTGCAAGTCCTTAGAGCCCCAGATGCCACCAGTCATCTGACACCCAGAGCCTGGGCCAATGACTTCGTTTTCCCCATGGAAAATGGCCTCCATTTCTGGCCACTCGCCCTGACCAAGAGGGTGGTGCCCAGCAAGAAATTTGCAAGCTTTGCTGGATTGCTCCAAATCTAAAGCTGCCACTTGTTGTTGTTCTATTTCTCTAGAGTCCCATCATGCTGTTCTCAGATTGCTAAAGTCCATACCTCCTCGGTGTGTTCTTATGGCTGCAGATCTTCACAGCACAGACGCTTTCTTCTGCATGCTGTTCTTTCCCAGTTCAGGGCTCCTTCAAGGCTCTCCCTGAATGGCTAAGCCGCCCCCTTTTATCCCAGTTCTCTTCAATGCTCACAGCTGCAGCCCATCAAGGACAACCAGGACCTGTGGGACAGATATTCAAATAGAATCCATTTCCTCTACTCTAGCCAGTAAGTACTACCCTACAAGTCCTCAGAACCCCAAAGGCCACCTTTCATCTGACACCCAGACCCTGGGGAAAGGACTTCTTTTTCCCATGGCAAATGGCCTCCCTTGGCAGCCACTCACCCTGGCAGAAAGTGGGAGCCTAGCTAGAATGATGCAATCGTTGCTGGATTTTTCCAAAAGAAAAGCTGGCAGCAACTAGGGCCCTGGAAGTACTTAGAGCCTCAAACGCCACCTTGAACATATTACTGAGACCCTGGGGAAAGGACTTCGTTTTTCCCATGGAAAATGGCCTTCATTTGTGGCCACTTGGCCTGGCAGGCAGGGCAGTGCCAAGCCAGGAATCTACAAACTGTGCTGGATCCTTTCAGAACGAAAGCTGCCAGCAACTAGGACCCTGCAAGTCCTTAGAGCCCCAGATGCCACCAGTCATCTGACACCCAGAGCCTGGGCCAATGACTTCGTTTTCCCCATGGAAAATGGCCTCCATTTCTGGCCACTCGCCCTGACCAAGAGGGTGGTGCCCAGCAAGAAATTTGCAAGCTTTGCTGGATTGCTCCAAATCGAAAGCTGCCACTTGTTGTTGTTCTATTTCTCTAGAGTCCCATCATGCTGTTCTCAGATTGCTAAAGTCCATACCTCCTCGGTGTGTTCTTATGGCTGCAGATCTTCACAGCACAGACGCTTTCTTCTGCATGCTGTTCTTTCCCAGTTCAGGGCTCCTTCAAGGCTCTCCCTGAATGGCTACGCCGCCCCCTTTTATCCCAGTTCTCTTCAATGCTCACAGCTGCAGCCCATCAAGGACAACCAGGACCTGTGGGGCAAAGCCTCTAGACAGATATTCAAATAGAATCCATTTCCTCTACTCTAGCCAGTAAGTACTACCCTACAAGTCCTCAGAACCCCAAAGGCCACCTTTCATCTGACACCCAGACCCTGGGGAAAGGACTTCTTTTTCCCATGGCAAATGGCCTCCCTTGGCAGCCACTCACCCTGGCAGAAAGTGGGAGCCTAGCAAAAATGATGCAATCGTTGCTGGATTTTTCCAAAAGAAAAGCTGGCAGCAACTAGGGCCCTGGAAGTACTTAGAGCCTCAAACGCCACCTTGAACATATTACTGAGACCCTGGGGAAAGGACTTCGTTTTTCCCATGGAAAATGGCCTTCATTTCTGGCCACTTGGCCTGGCAGGCAGGGCAGTGCCAAGCCAGGAATCTACAAACTGTGCTGGATCCTTCCAAAACGAAAGCTGCCAGCAACTAGGACCCTGCAAGTCCTTAGAGCCCCAGATGCCACCTGTCATCTGACACCCAGAGCCTGGGCCAATGACTTCGTTTTCCCCATGGAAAATGGCCTCCATTTCTGGCCACTCGCCCTGACCAAGAGGGTGGTGCCCAGCAAGAAATTTGCAAGCTTTGCTGGATTGCTCCAAATCGAAAGCTGCCACTTGTTGTTGTTCTATTTCTCTAGAGTCCCATCATGCTGTTCTCAGATTGCTAAAGTCCATACCTCCTCGGTGTGTTCTTATGGCTGCAGATCTTCACAGCACAGACGCTTTCTTCTGCATGCTGTTCTTTCCCAGTTCAGGGCTCCTTCAAGGCTCTCCCTGAATGGCTAAGCCGCCCCCTTTTATCCCAGTTCTCTTCAATGCTCACAGCTGCAGCCCATCAAGGACAACCAGGACCTGTGGGGCAAAGCCTCTAGACAGATATTCAAATAGAATCCATTTCCTCTACTCTAGCCAGTAAGTACTACCCTACAAGTCCTCAGAACCCCAAAGGCCACCTTTCATCTGACACCCAGACCCTGGGGAAAGGACTTCTTTTTCCCATGGCAAATGGCCTCCCTTGGCAGCCACTCACCCTGGCAGAAAGTGGGAGCCTAGCAAAAATGATGCAATCGTTGCTGGATTTTTCCAAAAGAAAAGCTGGCAGCAACTAGGGCCCTGGAAGTACTTAGAGCCTCAAACGCCACCTTGAACATATTACTGAGACCCTGGGGAAAGGACTTCGTTTTTCCCATGGAAAATGGCCTTCATTTGTGGCCACTTGGCCTGGCAGGCAGGGCAGTGCCAAGCCAGGAATCTACAAACTCTGCTGGATCCTTCCAGAACGAAAGCTGCCAGCAACTAGGACCCTGCAAGTCCTTAGAGCCCCAGATGCCACCTGTCATCTGACACCCAGAGCCTGGGCCAATGACTTCGTTTTCCCCATGGAAAATGGCCTCCATTTCTGGCCACTCGCCCTGACCAAGAGGGTGGTGCCCAGCAAGAAATTTGCAAGCTTTGCTGGATTGCTCCAAATCGAAAGCTGCCACTTGTTGTTGTTCTATTCTCTAGAGTCCCATCATGCTGTTCTCAGATTGCTAAAGTCCATACCTCCTCGGTGTGTTCTTATGGCTGCAGATCTCACAGCACAGACGCTTTCTTCTGCATGCTGTTCTTTCCCAGTTCAGGGCTCCTTCAAGGCTCTCCCTGAATGGCTACGCCGCCCCCTTTTATCCAGTTCTCTTCAATGCTCACAGCTGCAGCCCATCAAGGACAACCAGGACCTGTGGGACAGATATTCAAATAGAATCCATTTCCTCTACTCTAGCCAGTAAGTACTACCCTACAAGTCCTCAGAACCCAAAGGCCACCTTTCATCTGACACCCAGACCCTGGGGAAAGGACTTCTTTTTCCCATGGCAAATGGCCTCCCTTGGCAGCCACTCACCTGGCAGAAAGTGGGAGCCTAGCTAGAATGATGCAATCGTTGCTGGATTTTTCCAAAAGAAAAGCTGCCAGCAACTAGGGCCCTGGAAGTACTTAGAGCCTCAAACGCCACCTTGAACATATTACTGAGACCCTGGGGAAAGGACTTCGTTTTTCCCATGGAAAATGGCCTTCATTTGTGGCCACTTGGCCTGGCAGGCAGGGCAGTGCCAAGCCAGGAATCTACAAACTGTGCTGGATCCTTCCAGAACGAAAGCTGCCAGCAACTAGGACCCTGCAAGTCCTTAGAGCCCCAGATGCCACCAGTCATCTGACACCCAGAGCCTGGGCCAATGACTTCGTTTTCCCCATGGAAAATGGCCTCCATTTCTGGCCACTCGCCCTGACCAAGAGGGTGGTGCCCAGCAAGAAATTTGCAAGCTTTGCTGGATTGCTCCAAATCTAAAGCTGCCACTTGTTGTTGTTCTATTTCTCTAGAGTCCCATCATGCTGTTCTCAGATTGCTAAAGTCCATACCTCCTCGGTGTGTTCTTATGGCTGCAGATCTTCACAGCACAGACGCTTTCTTCTGCATGCTGTTCTTTCCCAGTTCAGGGCTCCTTCAAGGCTCTCCCTGAATGGCTAAGCCGCCCCCTTTTATCCCAGTTCTCTTCAATGCTCACAGCTGCAGCCCATCAAGGACAACCAGGACCTGTGGGACAGATATTCAAATAGAATCCATTTCCTCTACTCTAGCCAGTAAGTACTACCCTACAAGTCCTCAGAACCCAAAGGCCACCTTTCATCTGACACCCAGACCCTGGGGAAAGGACTTCTTTTTCCCATGGCAAATGGCCTCCCTTGGCAGCCACTCACCCTGGCAGAAAGTGGGAGCCTAGCTAGAATGATGCAATCGTTGCTGGATTTTTCCAAAAGAAAAGCTGGCAGCAACTAGGGCCCTGGAAGTACTTAGAGCCTCAAACGCCACCTTGAACATATTACTGAGACCCTGGGGAAAGGACTTCGTTTTTCCCATGGAAAATGGCCTTCATTTGTGGCCACTTGGCCTGGCAGGCAGGGCAGTGCCAAGCCAGGAATCTACAAACTGTGCTGGATCCTTTCAGAACGAAAGCTGCCAGCAACTAGGACCCTGCAAGTCCTTAGAGCCCCAGATGCCACCAGTCATCTGACACCCAGAGCCTGGGCCAATGACTTCGTTTTCCCCATGGAAAATGGCCTCCATTTCTGGCCACTCGCCCTGACCAAGAGGGTGGTGCCCAGCAAGAAATTTGCAAGCTTTGCTGGATTGCTCCAAATCGAAAGCTGCCACTTGTTGTTGTTCTATTTCTCTAGAGTCCCATCATGCTGTTCTCAGATTGCTAAAGTCCATACCTCCTCGGTGTGTTCTTATGGCTGCAGATCTTCACAGCACAGACGCTTTCTTCTGCATGCTGTTCTTTCCCAGTTCAGGGCTCCTTCAAGGCTCTCCCTGAATGGCTAAGCCGCCCCCTTTTATCCCAGTTCTCTTCAATGCTCACAGCTGCAGCCCATCAAGGACAACCAGGACCTGTGGGACAGATATTCAAATAGAATCCATTTCCTCTACTCTAGCCAGTAAGTACTACCCTACAAGTCCTCAGAACCCCAAAGGCCACCTTTCATCTGACACCCAGACCCTGGGGAAAGGACTTCTTTTTCCCATGGCAAATGGCCTCCCTTGGCAGCCACTCACCCTGGCAGAAAGTGGGAGCCTAGCTAGAATGATGCAATCGTTGCTGGATTTTTCCAAAAGAAAAGCTGGCAGCAACTAGGGCCCTGGAAGTACTTAGAGCCTCAAACGCCACCTTGAACATATTACTGAGACCCTGGGGAAAGGACTTCGTTTTTCCCATGGAAAATGGCCTTCATTTGTGGCCACTTGGCCTGGCAGGCAGGGCAGTGCCAAGCCAGGAATCTACAAACTGTGCTGGATCCTTTCAGAACGAAAGCTGCCAGCAACTAGGACCCTGCAAGTCCTTAGAGCCCCAGATGCCACCAGTCATCTGACACCCAGAGCCTGGGCCAATGACTTCGTTTTCCCCATGGAAAATGGCCTCCATTTCTGGCCACTCGCCCTGACCAAGAGGGTGGTGCCCAGCAAGAAATTTGCAAGCTTTGCTGGATTGCTCCAAATCGAAAGCTGCCACTTGTTGTTGTTCTATTTCTCTAGAGTCCCATCATGCTGTTCTCAGATTGCTAAAGTCCATACCTCCTCGGTGTGTTCTTATGGCTGCAGATCTTCACAGCACAGACGCTTTCTTCTGCATGCTGTTCTTTCCAGTTCAGGGCTCCTTCAAGGCTCTCCCTGAATGGCTACGCCGCCCCCTTTTATCCCAGTTCTCTTCAATGCTCACAGCTGCAGCCCATCAAGGACAACCAGGACCTGTGGGGCAAAGCCTCTAGACAGATATTCAAATAGAATCCATTTCCTCTACTCTAGCCAGTAAGTACTACCCTACAAGTCCTCAGAACCCCAAAGGCCACCTTTCATCTGACACCCAGACCCTGGGGAAAGGACTTCTTTTTCCCATGGCAAATGGCCTCCCTTGGCAGCCACTCACCCTGGCAGAAAGTGGGAGCCTAGCAAAAATGATGCAATCGTTGCTGGATTTTTCCAAAAGAAAAGCTGGCAGCAACTAGGGCCCTGGAAGTACTTAGAGCCTCAAACGCCACCTTGAACATATTACTGAGACCCTGGGGAAAGGACTTCGTTTTTCCCATGGAAAATGGCCTTCATTTCTGGCCACTTGGCCTGGCAGGCAGGGCAGTGCCAAGCCAGGAATCTACAAACTGTGCTGGATCCTTCCAAAACGAAAGCTGCCAGCAACTAGGACCCTGCAAGTCCTTAGAGCCCCAGATGCCACCTGTCATCTGACACCCAGAGCCTGGGCCAATGACTTCGTTTTCCCCATGGAAAATGGCCTCCATTTCTGGCCACTCGCCCTGACCAAGAGGGTGGTGCCCAGCAAGAAATTTGCAAGCTTTGCTGGATTGCTCCAAATCGAAAGCTGCCACTTGTTGTTGTTCTATTTCTCTAGAGTCCCATCATGCTGTTCTCAGATTGCTAAAGTCCATACCTCCTCGGTGTGTTCTTATGGCTGCAGATCTTCACAGCACAGACGCTTTCTTCTGCATGCTGTTCTTTCCCAGTTCAGGGCTCCTTCAAGGCTCTCCCTGAATGGCTACGCCGCCCCCTTTTATCCCAGTTCTCTTCAATGCTCACAGCTGCAGCCCATCAAGGACAACCAGGACCTGTGGGGCAAAGCCTCTAGACAGATATTCAAATAGAATCCATTTCCTCTACTCTAGCCAGTAAGTACTACCCTACAAGTCCTCAGAACCCCAAAGGCCACCTTTCATCTGACACCCAGACCCTGGGGAAAGGACTTCTTTTTCCCATGGCAAATGGCCTCCCTTGGCAGCCACTCACCCTGGCAGAAAGTGGGAGCCTAGCAAAAATGATGCAATCGTTGCTGGATTTTTCCAAAAGAAAAGCTGGCAGCAACTAGGGCCTGGAAGTACTTAGAGCCTCAAACGCCACCTTGAACATATTACTGAGACCCTGGGGAAAGGACTTCGTTTTTCCCATGGAAAATGGCCTTCATTTGTGGCCACTTGGCCTGGCAGGCAGGGCAGTGCCAAGCCAGGAATCTACAAACTCTGCTGGATCCTTCCAGAACGAAAGCTGCCAGCAACTAGGACCCTGCAAGTCCTTAGAGCCCCAGATGCCACCTGTCATCTGACACCCAGAGCCTGGGCCAATGACTTCGTTTTCCCCATGGAAAATGA